>NW_026043951.1:0-206809 GCF_937001465.1 Orcinus orca | reverse complement strand
GAGCTTGAAGGGTGATGCGTCAGCGTGCACCGTGAACAGCTCGCTGGTACGCCTGTCTTTGCCCACTCTCACGGTCTCACGCACCCGGGCTCAGTTCCGTGCAGGAATGCTGAGTGGGAGCGCCAGCCTCGCTTCTGGACTCGAAAGCCTTCCACCCCCTAATGGCAGGTTGTGTGTGTCTCTCACGTGGGGGGAGGAATGAGGTCGCCCACAGAGGTTCTGCCATGAAAGATCTAAAGACGCACGCTGCTGAGGAGCTTGTTCCTCATGGAGCGTCCCCGAAGGCCAGAAGAATGCCGAAGGTCTCTTTCAAAGGTGCCGGATGCTCTGCCGTTCTAGGCCTGAGATAAGGATCTTGTGACGGCACTGTAACCCCGCGAGATTCAGGAGACATCGCCAGTGCGAGTGGCAATCCGGAAGGAAGAACCTTCAAGGCGGAGTGTCCTTTCCTGTACAAAACGGCGCCCAAGTGGCTGAGGCAGGGAGCATTTTCCTTCACAGAACCGGCATCCTCGTATGCCTGTGGGTTACTCTAAAGAAACGACACTGTTAGCAACCTCTTCGAAAAGGCCTTCGCAAGCGACTTGGAGACAACAGCAGCGCAGTGGAGGCACAGACCATTGTCCTAGAGAGCAGCACAGTGTCTCTAGCAGCGATCGCTTCCCGGAGGATACTTAAGCCACACCGAGATTCCAGCAGGGAGTTTTGCCTTATAGCAGTACAACTCACTCAAGAAAGAGGGATGAGGTGTAGGGCTAATCTACGTGCGCTCACGCTCTGTGTCCCCGAGAAGGTTTCACGGAGCAGAATGCATCACCGACCGCTACCACGTGTGTGCACCAAAGAAGCCCTGTGCCGTGGGTGTTCTCAGGCCGACAGCGAAGACCTAGGTGTGTGCTGCACCCGCGCCCGGTGGTTCACACGTTGCGTGACCCTGTGCCTTTTGAAGACGCTCAGAGCGAGTGGCACCTGCGTGCTGCGAGCGCAAGAGGTGTAGAGTGTAAAGGCTTTTCACACTGGAGGAAAGGCTTGCATCTCATGGAGAAAATGTGTATGTCGCCCGGGAGATGGAGGCGCGCTCTTGACACCATTTCCTCTGCCCGTTTCAAATACAAGTGTTTGTACTCGATCTGGGCTGCCTGGTGAAACGCTTGGCAGTCCGCATCACCCTGAGCACCTTTCCTGAAGTTTGATTCGTAGCTGGGTAAACTCGGGCTTCAGAGGCTTAGATGAGACCAAACGTGTTCAGCTTGTGGTGAAAGCCTTTGACCAGAGGCATATGTGCTTGTGCTTGGGGCGAGGGCTAGGCAAGAACGTTTACACACTGGGTTTTTATCTTTACCCTAAGCTGTCCCTTTTGGCTGCAGCAGGCGGAGAGAACCCGCGGAGAGAGAACAGCTGCGAAGTGGATGCACACAACAGTCACCTCGATACCAGCCCCGGGCTCCCAAGCAACGATCCTTCCCCGCAGGGTACTTAACCCACCCAGGGATTCAAGCAGGGAGTTCGCCTTGTCCAACTCGCACAGGAGACTGGCATGAGATGTAGGGCTCATCTCCTTGCGTTCACACTACGTGGCCCGGAGAAGTTCTCACGGAGCCGAATCCAGCGCCCTTCCTCCACCACGTGTGTACACAAAGGAGCGCTGGGCAGTGGGTGTTCTCAGGCCAAGAGAGAAGCCCTTGTTCTGTGCTGCACCTGCTGGGTGGTTCAAAGGTTTTCTGACCTTCCTGCTCTGGAAGCTTTTCAGAGCTGAGGCTACGCCTGGGCTGCGAAAGCAGAGAGGCGTAGAGGCCTTTCACACTGAAGGCGTGGGCCTGTTTCCCATGGGGAAAGTGTACGTCGCCCAAACCCCACTCCCACCCCACCCCACCCCACCCCACCCCACTCCAACCCACCCCCAGCTGGAGGCATGCGGGTTGACACCATTTTGTCCTGCCCATGGAAAATACAAAGAGGCGTACACGATTTGGGCTGTCTGGTGAGAGAATTTTGAATCGGCGGCACCCTGAGTAACTTTCCCGAAGTTTGCTTCCTAGCTGGTTAAACTCGGCATTCAGAGGCGAGATGAGAACAAACTTGCTCCGCGTGCCGCGAAGTGCCCTGATGCCCTGCCCTAAATATTTGAGCTTCTGGCCAGCGTCAGGCAAGTACTTTGACACGTAGGAGTCTCCCTTTTACTCCAAGCTGTCCCTGTTGGCTGAAGCAGTTGGCGTGTCTGTATCGCAGCCTGGGAGGCCGGGCGTTGGGGGAGTCTGCCAAGTGACTGGCCTCCATTTATAGCTAACTGAGAAACTGCGTCGAAGCTTTCGGGAGCCTCTTACAGGGAATGGTTGCAGTTCGGAATTGGAGACTGTGCTGGCAAACGTCAGCAGCTCCTCTCCCTCGGAGGGCTCTTGGTGTGCCGACTCCTAACAGCCAGCACGGTCCCCAGCTCGTGAACGGTCCCATTGCGAGCCGGTCTCGTCCGTGAAAGAGCCACGTGAGGCTGAGCTCCAAGAGTCGGGCTCCACACCTGGAGCCTTTGGGACAGGGCAGTCCTGAGCCGATGTGCCCACCAGGGGACGCGACCAAAGTTTACGTACCACAGGAAAGCGCATCAAGGCCTCGTGTTCTCTCCATGAAATGAACGTGAGCTTGAAGGGTGATGCGTCAGCGTGCACCGTGAACAGCTCGCTGGTACGCCTGTCTTTGCCCACTCTCACGGTCTCACGCACCCGGGCTCAGTTCCGTGCAGGAATGCTGAGTGGGAGCGCCAGCCTCGCTTCTGGACTCGAAAGCCTTCCACCCCCTAATGGCAGGTTGTGTGTGTCTCTCACGTGGGGGGAGGAATGAGGTCGCCCACAGAGGTTCTGCCATGAAAGATCTAAAGACGCACGCTGCTGAGGAGCTTGTTCCTCATGGAGCGTCCCCGAAGGCCAGAAGAATGCCGAAGGTCTCTTTCAAAGGTGCCGGATGCTCTGCCGTTCTAGGCCTGAGATAAGGATCTTGTGACGGCACTGTAACCCCGCGAGATTCAGGAGACATCGCCAGTGCGAGTGGCAATCCGGAAGGAAGAACCTTCAAGGCGGAGTGTCCTTTCCTGTACAAAACGGCGCCCAAGTGGCTGAGGCAGGGAGCATTTTCCTTCACAGAACCGGCATCCTCGTATGCCTGTGGGTTACTCTAAAGAAACGACACTGTGAGCAACCTCTTCGAAAAGGCCTTCGCAAGCGACTTGGAGACAACAGCAGCGCAGTGGAGGCACAGACCATTGTCCTAGAGAGCAGCACAGTGTCTCTAGCAGCGATCGCTTCCCGGAGGATACTTAAGCCACACCGAGATTCCAGCAGGGAGTTTTGCCTTATAGCAGTACAACTCACTCAAGAAAGAGGGATGAGGTGTAGGGCTAATCTACGTGCGCTCACGCTCTGTGTCCCCGAGAAGGTTTCACGGAGCAGAATGCATCACCGACCGCTACCACGTGTGTGCACCAAAGAAGCCCTGTGCCGTGGGTGTTCTCAGGCCGACAGCGAAGACCTAGGTGTGTGCTGCACCCGCGCCCGGTGGTTCACACGTTGCGTGACCCTGTGCCTTTTGAAGACGCTCAGAGCGGGTGGCACCTGCGTGCTGCGAGCGCAAGAGGTGTAGAGTGTAAAGGCCTTTCACACTGGAGGAAAGGCTTGCATCTCATGGAGAAAATGTGTATGTCGCCCGGGAGATGGAGGCGCGCTCTTGACACCATTTCCTCTGCCCGTTTCAAATACAAGTGTTTGTACTCGATCTGGGCTGCCTGGTGAAACGCTTGGCAGTCCGCATCACCCTGAGCACCTTTCCTGAAGTTTGATTCGTAGCTGGGTAAACTCGGGCTTCAGAGGCTTAGATGAGACCAAACGTGTTCAGCTTGTGGCGAAAGCCTTTGACCAGAGGCATATAAGCTTGTGCTTGGGGCGAGGGCTAGGCAAGAACGTTTACACACTGGGTTTTTATCTTTACCCTAAGCTGTCCCTTTTGGCTGCAGCAGGCGGAGAGAACCCGCGGAGAGAGAACAGCTGCGAAGTGGATGCACACAACAGTCACCTCGATACCAGCCCCGGGCTCCCAAGCAACGATCCTTCCCCGCAGGGTACTTAACCCACCCAGGGATTCAAGCAGGGAGTTCGCCTTGTCCAACTCGCACAGGAGACTGGCATGAGATGTAGGGCTCATCTCCTTGTGTTCACACTACGTGGCCCGGAGAAGTTCTCACGGAGCCGAATCCAGCGCCCTTCCTCCACCACGTGTGTACACAAAGGAGCGCTGGGCAGTGGGTGTTCTCAGGCCAAGAGAGAAGCCCTTGTTCTGTGCTGCACCTGCTGGGTGGTTCAAAGGTTTTCTGACCTTCCTGCTCTGGAAGCTTTTCAGAGCTGAGGCTACGCCTGGGCTGCGAAAGCAGAGAGGCGTAGAGGCCTTTCACACTGAAGGCGTGGGCCTGTTTCCCATGGGGAAAGTGTACGTCGCCCAAACCCCACTCCCACCCCACCCCACCCCACCCCACCCCACTCCAACCCACCCCCAGCTGGAGGCATGCGGGTTGACACCATTTTGTCCTGCCCATGGAAAATACAAAGAGGCGTACACGATTTGGGCTGTCTGGTGAGAGAATTTTGAATCGGCGGCACCCTGAGTAACTTTCCCGAAGTTTGCTTCCTAGCTGGTTAAACTCGGCATTCAGAGGCGAGATGAGAACAAACTTGCTCCGCGTGCCGCGAAGTGCCCTGATGCCCTGCCCTAAATATTTGAGCTTCTGGCCAGCGTCAGGCAAGTACTTTGACACGTAGGAGTCTCACTTTTACTCCAAGCTGTCCCTGTTGGCTGAAGCAGTCGGCGTGTCTGTATCGCAGCCTGGGAGGCCGGGCGTTGGGGGAGTCTGCCAAGTGACTGGCCTCCATTTATAGCTAACTGAGAAACTGCGTCGAAGCTTTCGGGAGCCTCTTACAGGGAATGGTTGCAGTTCGGAATTGGAGACTGTGCTGGCAAACGTCAGCAGCTCCTCTCCCTCGGAGGGCTCTTGGTGTGCCGACTCCTAACAGCCAGCACGGTCCCCAGCTCGTGAACGGTCCCATTGCGAGCCGGTCTCGTCCGTGAAAGAGCCACGTGAGGCTGAGCTCCAAGAGTCGGGCTCCACACCTGGAGCCTTTGGGACAGGGCAGTCCTGAGCCGATGTGCCCACCAGGGGACGCGACCAAAGTTTACGTACCACAGGAAAGCGCATCAAGGCCTCGTGTTCTCTCCATGAAATGAACGTGAGCTTGAAGGGTGATGCGTCAGCGTGCACCGTGAACAGCTCGCTGGTACGCCTGTCTTTGCCCCCTCTCACGGTCTCACGCACCCGGGCTCAGTTCCGTGCAGGAATGCTGAGTGGGAGCGCCAGCCTCGCTTCTGGACTCGAAAGCCTTCCACCCCCTAATGGCAGGTTGTGTGTGTCTCTCACGTGGGGGGAGGAATGAGGTCGCCCACAGAGGTTCTGCCATGAAAGATCTAAAGACGCACGCTGCTGAGGAGCTTGTTCCTCATGGAGCGTCCCCGAAGGCCAGAAGAATGCCGAAGGTCTCTATCAAAGCTGCCGGACGCTCTGCCGTTCTAGGCCTGAGATAAGGACCTTGTGACGGCACTGTAACCCCGCGAGATTCAGGAGACATCGCCAGTGCGAGTGGCAATCCAGAAGGAAGAACCTTCAAGGCGGAGTGTCCTTTCCTGTACAAAACGGCGCCCAAGTGGCTGAGGCAGGGAGCATTTTCCTTCACAGAACCGGCATCCTCGTATGCCTGTGGGTTACTCTAAAGAAACGACACTGTGAGCAACCTCTTCGAAAAGGCCTTCGCAAGCGACTTGGAGACAACAGCAGCGCAGTGGAGGCACAGACCATTGTCCTAGAGAGCAGCACAGTGTCTCTAGCAGCGATCGCTTCCCAGAGGATACTTAAGCCACACCGAGATTCCAGCAGGGAGTTTTGCCTTATAGCAGTACAACTCACTCAAGAAAGAGGGATGAGGTGTAGGGCTAATCTACGTGCGCTCACGCTCTGTGTCCCCGAGAAGGTTTCACGGAGCAGAATGCATCACCGACCGCTACCACGTGTGGGCACCAAAGAAGCCCTGTGCCGTGGGTGTTCTCAGGCCGACAGCGAAGACCTAGGTGTGTGCTGCACCCGCGCCCGGTGGTTCACACGTTGCGTGACCCTGTGCCTTTTGAAGATGCTCAGAGCGGGTGGCACCTGCGTGCTGCGAGCGCAAGAGGTGTAGAGTGTAAAGGCCTTTCACACTGGAGGAAAGGCTTGCATCTCATGGAGAAAATGTGTACGTCACCCGGGAGATGGAGGCACGCTCTTGACACCATTTCCTCTGCCCGTTTCAAACACAAGTGTTTGTACTCGATCTGGGCTGCCTGGTGAAACGCTTGGCAGTCCGCATCACCCTGAGCACCTTTCCTGAAGTTTGATTCGTAGCTGGGTAAACTCGGGCTTCAGAGGCTTAGATGAGACCAAACGTGTTCAGCTTGTGGCGAAAGCCTTTGACCAGAGGCATATGTGCTTGTGCTTGGGGCGAGGGCTAGGCAAGAACGTTTACACACTGGGTTTTTATCTTTACCCTAAGCTGTCCCTTTTGGCTGCAGCAGGCGGAGAGAACCCGCGGAGAGAGAACAGCTGCGAAGTGGATGCACACAACAGTCACCTCGATACCAGGCCCGGGCTCCCAAGCAACGATCCTTCCCCGCAGGGTACTTAACCCACCCAGGGATTCAAGCAGGGAGTTCGCCTTGTCCAACTCGCACAGGAGACTGGCATGAGATGTAGGGCTCATCTACTTGCGTTCACACTACGTGGCCCGGAGAAGTTCTCACGGAGCCGAATCCAGCACCCTTCCTCCACCACGTGTGTACACAAAGGAGCGCTGGGCAGTGGGTGTTCTCAGGCCAAGAGAGAAGCCCTTGTTCTGTGCTGCACCTGCTGGGTGGTTCAAAGGTTTTCTGACCTTCCTGCTCTGGAAGCTTTTCAGAGCTGAGGCTACGCCTGGGCTGCGAAAGCAGAGAGGCGTAGAGGCCTTTCACACTGAAGGCGTGGGCCTGTTTCCCATGGGGAAAGTGTACGTCGCCCAACCCCCACTCCCACCCCACCCCACCCCACCCCACCCCACTCCAACCCACCCCCATCTGGAGGCGTGCGGGTTGACACCATTTTGTCCTGCCCATGGAAAATACAAAGAGGCGTACACGATTTGGGCTGTCTGGTGAGAGAATTTTGAATCGGCGGCACCCTGAGTACCTTTCCCGAAGTTTGCTTCCTAGCTGGTTAAACTCGGCATTCAGAGGCGAGATGAGAACAAACTTGCTCCGCATGCGGCGAAGTGCCCTGATGCCCTGCCCTAAATGTTTGAGCTTCTGGCCAGCGTCAGGCAAGTACTTTGACACGTAGGAGTCTCACTTTTACTCCAAGCTGTCCCTGTTGGCTGAAGCAGTCGGCGTGTCTGTATCGCAGCCTGGGAGGCCGGGCGTTGGGGGAGTCTGCCAAGTGACTGGCCTCCATTTATAGCTAACTGAGAAACTGCGTCGAAGCTTTCGGGAGCCTCTTACAGGGAATGGTTGCAGTTCGGAATTGGAGACTGTGCTGGCAAACGTCAGCAGCTCCTCTCCCTCGGAGGGCTCTTGGTGTGCCGACTCCTAACAGCCAGCACGGTCCCCAGCTCGTGAACGGTCCCATTGCAAGCCGGTCTCGTCCGTGAAAGAGCCACGTGAAGCTGAGCTCCAAGAGTCGGGCTCCACACCTGGAGCCTTTGGGACAGGGCAGTCCTGAGCCGATGTGCCCACCAGGGGACGCGACCAAAGTTTACGTACCACAGGAAAGCGCATCAAGGCCTCGTGTTCTCTCCATGAAATGAACGTGAGCTTGAAGGGTGATGCGTCAGCGTGCACCGTGAACAGCTCGCTGGTACGCCTGTCTTTGCCCCCTCTCACGGTCTCACGCACCCGGGCTCAGTTCCATGCAGGAATGCTGAGTGGGAGCGCCAGCCTCGCTTCTGGACTCAAAAGCCTTCCACCCCCTAATGGCAGGTTGTGTGTGTCTCTCACGTGGGGGGAGGAATGAGGTCGCCCACAGAGGTTCTGCCATGAAAGATCTAAAGACGCACGCTGCTGAGGAGCTTGTTCCTCATGGAGCGTCCCTGAAGGCCAGAAGAATGCCGAAGGTCTCTTTCAAAGCTGCCGGACGCTCTGCCGTTCTAGGCCTGAGATAAGGACCTTGTGACGGCACTGTAACCCCGCGAGATTCAGGAGACATCGCCAGTGCGAGTGGCAATCCGGAAGGAAGAACCTTCAAGGCGGAGTGTCCTTTCCTGTACAAAACGGCGCCCAAGTGGCTGAGGCAGGGAGCATTTTCCTTCACAGAACCGGCATCCTCGTATGCCTGTGGGTTACTCTAAAGAAACGACACTGTGAGCAACCTCTTCGAAAAGGCCTTCGCAAGCGACTTGGAGACAACAGCAGCGCAGTGGAGGCACAGACCATTGTCCTAGAGAGCAGCACAGTGTCTCTAGCAGCGATCGCTTCCCGGAGGATACTTAAGCCACACCGAGATTCCAGCAGGGAGTTTTGCCTTATAGCAGTACAACTCACTCAAGAAAGAGGGATGAGGTGTAGGGCTAATCTACGTGCGCTCACGCTCTGTGTCCCCGAGAAGGTTTCACGGAGCAGAATGCATCACCGACCGCTACCACGTGTGTGCACCAAAGAAGCCCTGTGCCGTGGGTGTTCTCAGGCCGACAGCGAAGACCTAGGTGTGTGCTGCACCCGCGCCCGGTGGTTCACACGTTGCGTGACCCTGTGCCTTTTGAAGATGCTCAGAGCGGGTGGCACCTGCGTGCTGCGAGCGCAAGAGGTGTAGAGTGTAAAGGCCTTTCACACTGGAGGAAAGGCTTGCATCTCATGGAGAAAATGTGTACTTCGCCCGGGAGATGGAGGCGCGCTCTTGACACCATTTCCTCTGCCCGTTTCAAACACAAGTGTTTGTACTCGATCTGGGCTGCCTGGTGAAACGCTCGGCAGTCCGCATCACCCTGAGCACCTTTCCTGAAGTTTGATTCGTAGCTGGGTAAACTCGGGCTTCAGAGGCTTAGATGAGACCAAACGTGTTCAGCTTGTGGCGAAAGCCTTTGACCAGAGGCATATGTGCTTGTGCTTGGGGCAAGGGCTAGGCAAGAATGTTTACACACTGGGTTTTTATCTTTACCCTAAGCTGTCCCTTTTGGCTGCAGCAGGCGGAGAGAACCCGCGGAGAGAGAACAGCTGCGAAGTGGATGCACACAACAGTCACCTCGATACCAGCCCCGGGCTCCCAAGCAACGATCCTTCCCCGCAGGGTACTTAACCCACCCAGGGATTCAAGCAGGGAGTTCGCCTTGTCCAACTTGCACAGGAGACTGGCATGAGATGTAGGGCTCATCTACTTGCGTTCACACTACGTGGCCCAGAGAAGTTCTCACGGAGCCGAATCCAGCACCCTTCCTCCACCACGTGTGTACACAAAGGAGCGCTGGGCAGTGGGTGTTCTCAGGCCAAGAGAGAAGCCCTTTTTCTGTGCTGCACCTGCTGGGTGGTTCAAAGGCTTTCTGACCTTCCTGCTCTGGAAGATTTTCAGAGCTGAGGCTACGCCTGGGCTGCGAAAGCAGAGAGGCGTAGAGGCCTTTCACACTGAAGGCGTGGGCCTGTTTCCCATGGGGAAAGTGTACGTCACCCAACCCCCACTCCCACCCCACCCCACCCCACCCCACCCCACTCCAACCCACCCCCAGCTGGAGGCGTGCGGGTTGACACCATTTTGTCCTGCCCATGGAAAATACAAAGAGGCGTACACGATTTGGGCTGTCTGGTGAGAGAATTTTGAATCGGCGGCACCCTGAGTACCTTTCCCGAAGTTTGCTTCCTAGCTGGTTAAACTCGGCATTCAGAGGCGAGATGAGAACAAACTTGCTCCGCGTGCGGCGAAGTGCCCTGATGCCCTGCCCTAAATGTTTGAGCTTCTGGCCAGCGTCAGGCAAGTACTTTGACACGTAGGAGTCTCCCTTTTACTCCAAGCTGTCCCTGTTGGCTGAAGCAGTCGGCGTGTCTGTATCGCAGCCTGGGAGGCCGGGCGTTGGGGGAGTCTGCCAAGTGACTGGCCTCCATTTATAGCTAACTGAGAAACTGCGTCGAAGCTTTCGGGAGCCTCTTACAGGGAATGGTTGCAGTTCGGAATTGGAGACTGTGCTGGCAAACGTCAGCAGCTCCTCTCCCTCGGAGGGCTCTTGGTGTGCCGACTCCTAACAGCCAGCACGGTCCCCAGCTCGTGAACGGTCCCATTGCGAGCCGGTCTCGTCCGTGAAAGAGCCACGTGAGGCTGAGCTCCAAGAGTCGGGCTCCACACCTGGAGCCTTTGGGACAGGGCAGTCCTGAGCCGATGTGCCCACCAGGGGACGCGACCAAAGTTTACGTACCACAGGAAAGCGCATCAAGGCCTCGTGTTCTCTCCATGAAATGAACGTGAGCTTGAAGGGTGATGCGTCAGCGTGCACCGTGAACAGCTCGCTGGTACGCCTGTCTTTGCCCCCTCTCACGGTCTCACGCACCCGGGCTCAGTTCCGTGCAGGAATGCTGAGTGGGAGCGCCAGCCTCGCTTCTGGACTCGAAAGCCTTCCACCCCCTAATGGCAGGTTGTGTGTGTCTCTCACGTGGGGGGAGGAATGAGGTCGCCCACAGAGGTTCTGCCATGAAAGATCTAAAGACGCACGCTGCTGAGGAGCTTGTTCCTCATGGAGCGTCCCCGAAGGCCAGAAGAATGCCGAAGGTCTCTTTCAAAGCTGCCGGACGCTCTGCCGTTCTAGGCCTGAGATAAGGACCTTGTGACGGCACTGTAACCCCGCGAGATTCAGGAGACATCGCCAGTGCGAGTGGCAATCCGGAAGGAAGAACCTTCAAGGCGGAGTGTCCTTTCCTGTACAAAACGGCGCCCAAGTGGCTGAGGCAGGGAGCATTTTCCTTCACAGAACCGGCATCCTCGTATGCCTGTGGGTTACTCTAAAGAAACGACACTGTGAGCAACCTCTTCGAAAAGGCCTTCGCAAGCGACTTGGAGACAACAGCAGCGCAGTGGAGGCACAGACCATTGTCCTAGAGAGCAGCACAGTGTCTCTAGCAGCGATCGCTTCCCGGAGGATACTTAAGCCACACCGAGATTCCAGCAGGGAGTTTTGCCTTATAGCAGTACAACTCACTCAAGAAAGAGGGATGAGGTGTAGGGCTAATCTACGTGCGCTCACGCTCTGTGTCCCCGAGAAGGTTTCACGGAGCAGAATGCATCACCGACCGCTACCACTTGTGTGCACCAAAGAAGCCCTGTGCCGTGGGTGTTCTCAGGCCGACAGCGAAGACCTAGGTGTGTGCTGCACCCGCGCCCGGTGGTTCACACGTTGCGTGACCCTGTGCCTTTTGAAGATGCTCAGAGCGGGTGGCACCTGCGTGCTGCGAGCGCAAGAGGTGTAGAGTGTAAAGGCCTTTCACACTGGAGGAAAGGCTTGCATCTCATGGAGAAAATGTGTACGTCGCCCGGGAGACGGAGGCACGCTCTTGACACCATTTCCTCTGCCCGTTTCAAACACAAGTGTTTGTACTCGATCTGGGCTGCCTGGTGAAACGCTCGGCAGTCCGCATCACCGTGAGCACCTTTCCTGAAGTTTGATTCGTAGCTGGGTAAACTCGGGCTTCAGAGGCTTAGATGAGACCAAACGTGTTCAGCTTGTGGCGAAAGCCTTTGACCAGAGGCATATGTGCTTGTGCTTGGGGCGAGGGCTAGGCAAGAACGTTTACACCCTGGGTTTTTATCTTTACCCTAAGCTGTCCCTTTTGGCTGCAGCAGGCAGAGAGAATGTGCGGAGAGAGAACAGCTGCGAAGTGGATGCACACAACAGTCACCTCGATACCAGCCCCGGGCTCCCAAGCAACGATCCTTCCCCGCAGTGTACTTAACCCACCCAGGGATTCAAGCAGGGAGTTCACCTTGTCCAACTCGCACAGGAGACTGGCATGAGATGTAGGGCTCATCTACTTGCGTTCACACTACGTGGCCCGGAGAAGTTCTCACGGAGCCGAATCCAGCACCCTTCCTCCACCACGTGTGTACACAAAGGAGCGCTGGGCAGTGGGTGTTCTCAGGCCAAGAGAGAAGCCCTTGTTCTGTGCTGCACCTGCTGGGTGGTTCAAAGGTTTTCTGACCTTCCTGCTCTGGAAGCTTTTCAGAGCTGAGGCTACGCCTGGGCTACGAAAGCAGAGAGGCGTAGAGGCCTTTCACACTGAAGGCGTGGGCCTGTTTCCCATGGGGAAAGTGTACGTCGCCCAACCCCCACTCCCACCCCACCCCACACCACCCCACCCCACTCCAACCCACCCCCAGCTGGAGGCGTGCGGGTTGACACCATTTTGTCCTGCCCATGGAAAATACAAAGAGGCGTACACGATTTGGGCTGTCTGGTGAAAGAATGTTGAATCGGCGGCACCCTGAGTACCTTTCCCGAAGTTTGCTTCCTAGCTGGTTAAACTTGGCATTCAGAGGCGAGATGAGAACAAACTTGCTCCGCGTGCGGCGAAGTGCCCTGATGCCCTGCCCTAAATGTTTGAGCTTCTGGCCAGCGTCAGGCAAGTACTTTGACACGTAGGAGTCTCCCTTTTACTCCAAGCTGTCCCTGTTGGCTGAAGCAGTCGGCGTGTCTGTATCGCAGCCTGGGAGGCCGGGCGTTGGGGGAGTCTGCCAAGTGACTGGCCTCCATTTATAGCTAACTGAGAAACTGCGTCGAAGCTTTCGGGAGCCTCTTACAGGGAATGGTTGCAGTTGGGAATTGGAGACTGTGCTGGCAAACGTCAGCAGCTCCTCTCCCTCGGAGGGCTCTTGGTGTGCCGACTCCTAACAGCCAGCACGGTCCCCAGCTCGTGAACGGTCCCATTGCGAGCCGGTCTCGTCCGTGAAAGAGCCACGTGAGGCTGAGCTCCAAGAGTCGGGCTCCACACCTGGAGCCTTTGGGACAGGGCAGTCCTGAGCTGATGTGCCCACCAGGGGACGCAACCAAAGTTTACGTACCACAGGAAAGCGCATCAAGGCCTCGTGTTCTCTCCATGAAATGAACGTGAGCTTGAAGGGTGATGCGTCAGCGTGCACCGTGAACAGCTCGCTGGTACGCCTGTCTTTGCCCCCTCTCACGGTCTCACGCACCCGGGCTCAGTTCCGTGCAGGAATGCTGAGTGGGAGCGCCAGCCTCGCTTCTGGACTCGAAAGCCTTCCACCCCCTAATGGCAGGTTGTGTGTGTCTCTCACGTGGGGTGAGGAATGAGGTCGCCCACAGAAGTTCTGCCATGAAAGATCTAAAGACGCACGCTGCTGAGGAGCTTGTTCCTCATGGAGCGTCCCCGAAGGCCAGAAGAATGCCGAAGGTCTCTTTCAAAGCTGCCGGACGCTCTGCCGTTCTAGGCCTGAGATAAGGACCTTGTGACGGCACTGTAACCCCGCGAGATTCAGGAGACATCGCCAGTGCGAGTGGCAATCCGGAAGGAAGAACCTTCAAGGCGGAGTGTCCTTTCCTGTACAAAACGGCGCCCAAGTGACTGAGGCAGGGAGCATTTTCCTTCACAGAACCGGCATCCTCGTATGCCTGTGGGTTACTCTAAAGAAACGACACTGTGAGCAACCTCTTCGAAAAGGCCTTCGCAAGCGACTTGGAGACAACAGCAGCGCGGTGGAGGCACAGACCATTGTCCTAGAGAGCAGCACAGTGTCTCTAGCAGCGATCGCTTCCCGGAGGATACTTAAGCCACACCGAGATTCCAGCAGGGAGTTTTGCCTTGTAGCAGTACAACTCACTCAAGAAAGAGGGATGAGGTGTAGGGCTAATCTACGTGCGCTCACGCTCTGTGTCCCCGAGAAGGTTTCACGGAGCAGAATGCATCACCGACCGCTACCACGTGTGTGCACCAAAGAAGCCCTGTGCCGTGGGTGTTCTCAGGCCGACAGCGAAGACCTAGGTGTGTGCTGCACCCGCGCCCGGTGGTTCACACGTTGCGTGACCCTGTGCCTTTTGAAGATGCTCAGAGCGGGTGGCACCTGCGTGCTGCGAGCGCAAGAGGTGTAGAGTGTAAAGGCCTTTCACACTGGAGGAAAGGCTTGCATCTCATGGAGAAAATGTGTACGTCGCCCGGGAGATGGAGGCGCGCTCTTGACACCATTTCCTCTGCCCGTTTCAAACACAAGTGTTTGTACTCGATCTGGGCTGCCTGGTGAAACGCTTGGCAGTCCGCATCACCCTGAGCACCTTTCCTGAAGTTTGATTCGTAGCTGGGTAAACTCGGGCTTCAGAGGCTTAGATGAGACCAAACGTGTTCAGCTTGTGGCGAAAGCCTTTGACCAGAGGCATATGTGCTTGTGCTTGGGGCGAGGGCTAGGCAAGAACGTTTACACACTGGGTTTTTATCTTTACCCTAAGCTGTCCCTTTTGGCTGCAGCAGGCGGAGAGAACCCGCGGAGAGAGAACAGCTGCGAAGTGGATGCACACAACAGTCACCTCGATACCAGCCCCGGGCTCCCAAGCAACGATCCTTCCCCGCAGGGTACTTAACCCACCCAGGGATTCAAGCAGGGAGTTCGCCTTGTCCAACTCGCACAGGAGACTGGCATGAGATGTAGGGCTCATCTACTTGCGTTCACACTACGTGGCCCGGAGAAGTTCTCACGGAGCCGAATCCAGCGCCCTTCCTCCACCACGTGTGTACACAAAGGAGTGCTGGGCAGTGGGTGTTCTCAGGCCAAGAGAGAAGCCCTTGTTCTGTACTGCACCTGCTGGGTGGTTCAAAGGTTTTCTGACCTTCCTGCTCTGGAAGCTTTTCAGAGCTGAGGCTACGCCTGGGCTGCGAAAGCAGAGAGGCGTAGAGGCCTTTCACACTGAAGGCGTGGGCCTGTTTCCCATGGGGAAAGTGTACGTCGCCCAACCCCCACTCCCACCCCACCCCACCCCACCCCACCCCACTCCAACCCACCCCCAGCTGGAGGCGTGCGGGTTGACACCATTTTGTCCTGCCCATGGAAAATACAAAGAGGCGTACACGATTTGGGCTGTCTGGTGAAAGAATTTTGAATCGGCGGCACCCTGAGTACCTTTCCCGAAGTTTGCTTCCTAGCTGGTTAAACTCGGCATTCAGAGGCGAGATGAGAACAAACTTGCTCCGCGTGCGGCGAAGTGCCCTGATGCCCTGCCCTAAATGTTTGAGCTTCTGGCCAGCGTCAGGCAAGTACTTTGACACGTAGGAGTCTCCCTTTTACTCCAAGCTGTCCCTGTTGGCTGAAGCAGTCGGCGTGTCTGTATCGCAGCCTGGGCGGCCGGGCGTTGGGGGAGTCTGCCAAGTGACTGGCCTCCATTTATAGCTAACTGAGAAACTGCGTCGAAGCTTTCGGGAGCCTCTTACAGGGAATGGTTGCAGTTCGGAATTGGAGACTGTGCTGGCAAACGTCAGCAGCTCCTCTCCCTCAGAGGGCTCTTGGTGTGCCGACTCCTAACAGCCAGCACGGTCCCCAGCTCGTGAACGGTCCCATTGCGAGCCGGTCTCGTCCGTGAAAGAGCCACGTGAGGCTGAGCTCCAAGAGTCGGGCTCCACACCTGGAGCCTTTGGGACAGGGCAGTCCTGAGCTGATGTGCCCACCAGGGGACGCGACCAAAGTTTACGTACCACAGGAAAGCGCATCAAGGCCTCGTGTTCTCTCCATGAAATGAACGTGAGCTTGAAGGGTGATGCGTCAGCGTGCACCGTGAACAGCTCGCTGGTACGCCTGTCTTTGCCCCCTCTCACGGTCTCACGCACCCGGGCTCAGTTCCGTGCAGGAATGCTGAGTGGGAGCGCCAGCCTCGCTTCTGGACTCGAAAGCCTTCCACCCCCTAATGGCAGGTTGTGTGTGTCTCTCACGTGGGGGGAGGAATGAGGTCGCCCACAGAGGTTCTGCCATGAAAGATCTAAAGACGCACGCTGCTGAGGAGCTTGTTCCTCATGGAGCGTCCCCGAAGGCCAGAAGTATGCCGAAGGTCTCTTTCAAAGCTGCCGGACGCTCTGCCGTTCTAGGCCTGAGATAAGGACCTTGTGACGGCACTGTAACCCCGCGAGATTCAGGAGACATCGCCAGTGCGAGTGGCAATCCGGAAGGAAGAACCTTCAAGGCGGAGTGTCCTTTCCTGTACAAAACGGCACCCAAGTGGCTGAGGCAGGGAGCATTTTCCTTCACAGAACCGGCATCCTCGTATGCCTGTGGGTTACTCTAAAGAAACGACACTGTGAGCAACCTCTTCGAAAAGGCCTTCGCAAGCGACTTGGAGACAACAGCAGCACAGTGGAGGCACAGACCATTGTCCTAGAGAGCAGCACAGTGTCTCTAGCAGCGATCGCTTCCCGGAGGATACTTAAGCCACACCGAGATTCCAGCAGGGAGTTTTGCCTTATAGCAGTACAACTCACTCAAGAAAGAGGGATGAGGTGTAGGGCTAATCTACGTGCGCTCACGCTCTGTGTCTCCGAGAAGGTTTCACGGAGCAGAATGCATCACCGACCGCTACCACGTGTGTGCACCAAAGAAGCCCTGTGCCGTGGGTGTTCTCAGGCCGACAGCGAAGACCTAGGTGTGTGCTGCACCCGCGCCCGGTGGTTCACACGTTGCGTGACCCTGTGCCTTTTGAAGATGCTCAGAGCGGGTGGCACCTGCGTGCTGCGAGCGCAAGAGGTGTAGAGTGTAGAGGCCTTTCACACTGGAGGAAGGGCTTGCATCTCATGGAGAAAATGTGTACGTCGCCCGGGAGATGGAGGCGCGCTCTTGACACCATTTCCTCTGCCCGTTTAAAACACAAGTGTTTGTACTCGATCTGGGCTGCCTGGTGAAACGCTTGGCAGTCCGCATCACCCTGAGCACCTTTCCTGAAGTTTGATTCGTAGCTGGGTAAACTCGGGCTTCAGAGGCTTAGATGAGACCAAACGTGTTCAGCTTGTGGCGAAAGCCTTTGACCAGAGGCATATGTGCTTGTGCTTGGGGCGAGGGCTAGGCAAGAACGTTTACACACTGGGTTTTTATCTTTACCCTAAGCTGTCCCTTTTGACTGCAGCAGGCGGAGAGAACCCGCGGAGAGAGAACAGCTGCGAAGTGGATGCACAGAACAGTCACCTCGATACCAGCCCCGGGCTCCCAAGCAACGATCCTTCCCCGCAGGGTACTTAACCCACCCAGGGATTCAAGCAGGGAGTTCGCCTTGTCCAACTCGCACAGGAGACTGGCATGAGATGTAGGGCTCATCTACTTGCGTTCACACTACGTGGCCCGGAGAAGTTCTCACGGAGCCGAATCCAGCACCCTTCCTCCACCACGTGTGTACACAAAGGAGCGCTGGGCAGTGGGTGTTCTCAGGCCAAGAGAGAAGCCCTTGTTCTGTGCTGCACCTGCTGGGTGGTTCAAAGGTTTTCTGACCTTCCTGCTCTGGAAGCTTTTCAGAGCTGAGGCTACGCCTGGGCTGCGAAAGCAGAGAGGCGTAGAGGCCTTTCACACTGAAGGCGTGGGCCTGTTTCCCATGGGGAAAGTGTACGTCACCCAACCCCCACTCCCACCCCACCCCACCCCACCCCACCCCACTCCAACCCACCCCCAGCTGGAGGCGTGCGGGTTGACACCATTTTGTCCTGCCCATGGAAAATACAAAGAAGCGTACACGATTTGGGCTGTCTGGTGAAAGAATTTTGAATCGGCGGCACCCTGAGTACCTTTCCCGAAGTTTGCTTCCTAGCTGGTTAAACTCGGCATTCAGAGGCGAGATGAGAACAAACTTGCTCCGCGTGCGGCGAAGTGCCCTGATGCCCTGCCCTAAATGTTTGAGCTTCTGGCCAGCGTCAGGCAAGTACTTTGACACGTAGGAGTCTCACTTTTACTCCAAGCTGTCCCTGTTGGCTGAAGCAGTCGGCGTGTCTGTATCGCAGCCTGGGAGGCCGGGCGTTGGGGGAGTCTGCCAAGTGACTGGCCTCCATTTATAGCTAACTGAGAAACTGCGTCGAAGCTTTCGGGAGCCTCTTACAGGGAATGGTTGCAGTTCGGAATTGGAGACTGTGCTGGCAAACGTCAGCAGCTCCTCTCCCTCGGAGGGCTCTTGGTGTGCCGACTCCTAACAGCCAGCACGGTCCCCAGCTCGTGAACGGTCCCATTGCGAGCCGGTCTCGTCCGTGAAAGAGCCACGTGAGGCTGAGCTCCAAGAGTCGGGCTCCACACCTGGAGCCTTTGGGACAGGGCAGTCCTGAGCCGATGTGCCCACCAGGGGACGCGACCAAAGTTTACGTACCACAGGAAAGCGCATCAAGGCCTCGTGTTCTCTCCATGAAATGAACGTGAGCTTGAAGGGTGATGCGTCAGCGTGCACCGTGAACAGCTCGCTGGTACGCCTGTCTTTGCCCCCTCTCACGGTCTCACGCACCCGGGCTCAGTTCCGTGCAGGAATGCTGAGTGGGAGCGCCAGCCTCGCTTCTGGACTCGAAAGCCTTCCACCCCCTAATGGCAGGTTGTGTGTGTCTCTCACGTTGGGGGAAGAATGAGGTCGCCCACAGAGGTTCTGCCATGAAAGATCTAAAGACGCACGCTGCTGAGGAGCTTGTTCCTCATGGAGCGTCCCCGAAGGCCAGAAGAATGCCGAAGGTCTCTTTCAAAGCTGCCGGACGCTCTGCCGTTCTAGGCCTGAGATAAGGACCTTGTGACGGCACTGTAACCCCGCGAGATTCAGGAGACATCGCCAGTGCGAGTGGCAATCCGGAAGGAAGAACCTTCAAGGCGGAGTGTCCTTTCCTGTACAAAACGGCGCCCAAGTGGCTGAGGCAGGGAGCATTTTCCTTCACAGAACCGGCATCCTCGTATGCCTGTGGGTTACTCTAAAGAAACGACACTGTGAGCAACCTCTTCGAAAAGGCCTTCGCAAGCGACTTGGAGACAACAGCAGCGCAGTGGAGGCACAGACCATTGTCCTAGAGAGCAGCACAGTGTCTCTAGCAGCGATCGCTTCCCGGAGGATACTTAAGCCACACCGAGATTCCAGCAGGGAGTTTTGCCTTATAGCAGTACAACTCACTCAAGAAAGAGGGATGAGGTGTAGGGCTAATCTACGTGCGCTCACGCTCTGTGTCCCCGAGAAGGTTTCACGGAGCAGAATGCATCACCGACCGCTACCACGTGTGTGCACCAAAGAAGCCCTGTGCCGTGGGTGTTCTCAGGCCGCCAGCGAAGACCTAGGTGTGTGCTGCACCCGCGCCCGGTGGTTCACACGTTGCGTGACCCTGTGCCTTTTGAAGATGCTCAGAGCGGGTGGCACCTGCGTGCTGCGAGCGCAAGAGGTGTAGAGTGTAGAGGCCTTTCACACTGGAGGAAGGGCTTGCATCTCATGGAGAAAATGTGTACGTCGCCTGGGAGATGGAGGCGCGCTCTTGACACCATTTCCTCTGCCCGTTTAAAACACAAGTGTTTGTACTCGATCTGGGCTGCCTGGTGAAACGCTTGGCAGTCCGCATCACCCTGAGCACCTTTCCTGAAGTTTGATTCGTAGCTGGGTAAACTCGGGCTACAGAGGCTTAGATGAGACCAAACGTGTTCAGCTTGTGGCGAAAGCCTTTGACCAGAGGCATATGTGCTTGTGCTTGGGGCGAGGGCTAGGCAAGAACGTTTACACACTGGGTTTTTATCTTTACCCTAAGCTGTCCCTTTTGACTGCAGCAGGCGGAGAGAACCCGCGGAGAGAGAACAGCTGCGAAGTGGATGCACAGAACAGTCACCTCGATACCAGCCCCGGGCTCCCAAGCAACGATCCTTCCCCGCAGGGTACTTAACCCACCCAGGGATTCAAGCAGGGAGTTCGCCTTGTCCAACTCGCACAGGAGACTGGCATGAGATGTAGGGCTCATCTACTTGCGTTCACACTACGTGGCCCGGAGAAGTTCTCACGGAGCCGAATCCAGCACCCTTCCTCCACCACGTGTGTACACAAAGGAGCGCTGGGCAGTGGGTGTTCTCAGGCCAAGAGAGAAGCCCTTGTTCTGTGCTGCACCTGCTGGGTGGTTCAAAGGTTTTCTGACCTTCCTGCTCTGGAAGCTTTTCAGAGCTGAGGCTACGCCTGGGCTGCGAAAGCAGAGAGGCGTAGAGGCCTTTCACACTGAAGGCGTGGGCCTGTTTCCCATGGGGAAAGTGTACGTCGCCCAACCCCCACTCCCACCCCACCCCACCCCACCCCACCCCACTCCAACCCACCCCCAGCTGGAGGCGTGCGGGTTGACACCATTTTGTCCTGCCCATGGAAAATACAAAGAAGCGTACACGATTTGGGCTGGCTGGTAAAAGAATTTTGAATCGGCGGCACCCTGAGTAACTTTCCCGAAGTTTGCTTCCTAGCTGGTTAAACTCGGCATTCAGAGGCGAGATGAGAACAAACTTGCTCCGCGTGCGGCGAAGTGCCCTGATGCCCTGCCCTAAATGTTTGAGCTTCTGGCCAGCGTCAGGCAAGTACTTTGACACGTAGGAGTCTCACTTTTACTCCAAGCTGTCCCTGTTGGCTGAAGCAGTCGGCGTGTCTGTATCGCAGCCTGGGAGGCCGGGCGTCGGGGGAGTCTGCCAAGTGACTGGCCTCCATTTATAGCTAACTGAGAAACTGCGTCGAAGCTTTCGGGAGCCTCTTACAGGGAATGGTTGCAGTTCGGAATTGGAGACTGTGCTGGCAAACGTCAGCAGCTCCTCTCCCTCGGAGGGCTCTTGGTGTGCCGACTCCTAACAGCCAGCACGGTCCCCAGCTCGTGAACGGTCCCATTGCGAGCCGGTCTCGTCCGTGAAAGAGCCACGTGAGGCTGAGCTCCAAGAGTCGGGCTCCACACCTGGAGCCTTTGGGACAGGGCAGTCCTGAGCCGATGTGCCCACCAGGGGACGCGACCAAAGTTTACGTACCACAGGAAAGCACATCAAGGCCTCGTGTTCTCTCCATGAAATGAACGTGAGCTTGAAGGGTGATGCGTCAGCGTGCACCGTGAACAGCTCGCTGGTACGCCTGTCTTTGCCCCCTCTCACGGTCTCACGCACCCGGGCTCAGTTCCGTGCAGGAATGCTGAGTGGGAGCGCCAGCCTCGCTTCTGGACTCGAAAGCCTTCCACCCCCTAATGGCAGGTTGTGTGTGTCTCTCACGTGGGGGGAAGAATGAGGTCGCCCACAGAGGTTCTGCCATGAAAGATCTAAAGACGCACGCTGCTGAGGAGCTTGTTCCTCATGGAGCGTCCCCAAAGGCCAGAAGAATGCCGAAGGTCTCTTTCAAAGCTGCCGGACGCTCTGCCGTTCTAGGCCTGAGATAAGGACCTTGTGACGGCACTGTAACCCCGCGAGATTCAGGAGACATCGCCAGTGCGAGTGGCAATCCGGAAGGAAGAACCTTCAAGGCGGAGTGTCCTTTCCTGTACAAAACGGCGCCCAAGTGGCTGAGGCAGGGAGCATTTTCCTTCACAGAACCGGCATCCTCGTATGCCTGTGGGTTACTCTAAAGAAACGACACTGTGAGCAACCTCTTCGAAAAGGCCTTCGCAAGCGACTTGGAGACAACAGCAGCGCAGTGGAGGCACAGACTATTGTCCTAGAGAGCAGCACAGTGTCTCTAGCAGCGATCGCTTCCCGGAGGATACTTAAGCCACACCGAGATTCCAGCAGGGAGTTTTGTCTTATAGCAGTACAACTCACTCAAGAAAGAGGGATGAGGTGTAGGGCTAATCTACGTGCGCTCACGCTCTGTGTCCCCGAGAAGGTTTCACGGAGCAGAATGCATCACCGACCGCTACCACGTGTGTGCACCAAAGAAGCACTGTGCCGTGGGTGTTCTCAGGCCGACAGCGAAGACCTAGGTGTGTGCTGCACCCACGCCCGGTGGTTCACACGTTGCGTGACCCTGTGCCTTTTGAAGATGCTCAGAGCGGGTGGCACCTGCGTGCTGCGAGCGCAAGAGGTGTAGAGTGTAGAGGCCTTTCACACTGGAGGAAGGGCTTGCATCTCATGGAGAAAATGTGTACGTCGCCCGGGAGATGGAGGCGCGCTCTTGACACCATTTCCTCTGCCCGTTTAAAACACAAGTGTTTGTACTCGATCTGGGCTGCCTGGTGAAACGCTTGGCAGTCCGCATCACCCTGAGCACCTTTCCTGAAGTTTGATTCGTAGCTGGGTAAACTCGGGCTTCAGAGGCTTAGATGAGACCAAACGTGTTCAGCTTGTGGCGAAAGCCTTTGACCAGAGGCATATGTGCTTGTGCTTGGGGCGAGGGCTAGGCAAGAACGTTTACACACTGGGTTTTTATCTTTACCTTAAGCTGTCCCTTTTGGCTGCAGCAGGCGGAGAGAACCAGCGGAGAGAGAACAGCTGCGAAGTGGATGCACACAACAGTCACCTCGATACCAGCCCCGGGCTCCCAAGCAACGATCCTTCCCCGCAGGGTACTTAACCCACCCAGGGATTCAAGCAGGGAGTTTGCCTTGTCCAACTCGCACAGGAGACTGGCATGAGATGTAGGGCTCATCTACTTGCGTTCACACTACGTGGCCCGGAGAAGTTCTCACGGAGCCGAATCCAGCACCCTTCCTCCACCACGTGTGTACACAAAGGAGCGCTGGGCAGTGGGTGTTCTCAGGCCAAGAGAGAAGCCCTTGTTCTGTGCTGCACCTGCTGGGTGGTTCAAAGGTTTTCTGACCTTCCTGCTCTGGAAGCTTTTCAGAGCTGAGGCTACGCCTGGGCTGCGAAAGCATAGAGGCGTAGAGGCCTTTCACACTGAAGGCGTGGTCCTGTTTCCCATGGGGAAAGTGTACGTCGCCCAACCCCCACTCCCACCCCACCCCACCCCACACCACCCCACTCCAACCCTACCCCAGCTGGAGGTGTGCGGGTTGACACCATTTTGTCCTGCCCATGGAAAATACAAAGAGGCGTACACGATTTGGGCTGTCTGGTGAAAGAATTTTGAATCGGCGGCACCCTGAGTACCTTTCCCGAAGTTTGCTTCCTAGCTGGTTAAACTCGGCATTCAGAGGCGAGATGAGAACAAACTTGCTCCGCGTGCGGTGAAGTGCCCTGATGCCCTGCCCTAAATGTTTGAGCTTCTGGCCAGCATCAGGCAAGTACTTTGACACGTAGGAGTCTCACTTTTACTCCAAGCTGTCCCTGTTGGCTGAAGCAGTCGGCGTGTCTGTATCGCAGCCTGGGAGGCCGGGCGTTGGGGGAGTCTGCCAAGTGACTGGCCTCCATTTATAGCTAACTGAGAAACTGCGTCGAAGCTTTCGGGAGCCTCTTACAGGGAATGGTTGCAGTTGGGAATTGGAGACTGTGCTGGCAAACGTCAGCAGCTCCTCTCCCTCGGAGGGCTCTTGGTGTGCCGACTCCTAACAGCCAGCACGGTCCCCAGCTCGTGAACGGTCCCATTGCGAGCCGGTCTCGTCCATGAAAGAGCCACGTGAGGCTGAGCTCCAAGAGTCGGGCTCCACACCTGGAGCCTTTGGGACAGGGCAGTCCTGAGCCGATGTGCCCACCAGGGGACGCGACCAAAATTTACGTACCACAGGAAAGCGCATCAAGGCCTCGTGTTCTCTCCATGAAATGACCGTGAGCTTGAAGGGTGATGCGTCAGCGTGCACCGTGAACAGCTCCCTGGTACGCCTGTCTTTGCCCCCTCTCACGGTCTCACGCACCCGGGCTCAGTTCCGTGCAGGAATGCTGAGTGGGAGCGCCAGCCTCGCTTCTGGACTCGAAAGCCTTCCACCCCCTAATGGCAGGTTGTGTGTGTCTCTCACGTGGGGGGAGGAATGAGGTCGCCCACAGAGGTTCTGCCATGAAAGACCTAAAGACGCACGCTGCTGAGGAGCTTGTTCCTCATGGAGCGTCCCCGAAGGCCAGAAGAATGCCGAAGGTCTCTTTCAAAGCTGCCGGACGCTCTGCCGTTCTAGGCCTGAGATAAGGACCTTGTGACGGCACAGTAACCATGCGAGATTCAGGAGTCATCGCCAGTGCGAGTGGCAATCCGGAAGGAAGAACCTTCAAGGCGGAGTGTCCTTTCCTGTACAAAACGGCGCCCAAGTGGCTGAGGCAGGGAGCATTTTCCTTCACAGAACCGGCATCCTCGTATGCCTGTGGGTTACTCTAAAGAAACGACACTGTGAGCAACCTCTTCGAAAAGGCCTTCGCAAGCGACTTGGAGACAACAGCAGCGCAGTGGAGGCACAGACCATTGTCCTAGAGAGCAGCACAGTGTCTCTAGCAGCGATCGCTTCCCGGAGGATACTTAAGCCACACCGAGATTCCAGCAGGGAGTTTTGCCTTATAGCAGTACAACTCACTCAAGAAAGAGGGATGAGGTGTAGGGCTAATCTACGTGCGCTCACGCTCTGTGTCCCCGAGAAGGTTTCACGGAGCAGAATGCATCACCGACCGCTACCACGTGTGTGCACCAAAGAAGCCCTGTGCCGTGGGTGTTCTCAGGCCGACAGCGAAGACCTAGGTGTGTGCTGCACCCGCGCCCGGCGGTTCACACGTTGCGTGACCCTGTGCCTTTTGAAGATGCTCAGAGCGGGTGGCACCTGCGTGCTGCGAGCGCAAGAGGTGTAGAGTGTAAAGGCCTTTCACACTGGAGGAAAGGCTTGCATCTCATGGAGAAAATGTGTACGTCGCCCGGGAGATGGAGGCGCGCTCTTGACACCATTTCCTCTGCCCGTTTCAAACACAAGTGTTTGTATTCGATCTGGGCTGCCTGGTGAAACGCTTGGCAGTCCGCATCACCCTGAGCACCTTTCCTGAAGTTTGATTCGTAGCTGGGTAAACTCGGGCTTCAGAGGCTTAGATGAGACCAAACGTGTTCAGCTTGTGGCGAAAGCCTTTGACCAGAGGCATATGTGCTTGTGCTTGGGGCGAGGGCTAGGCAAGAACGTTTACACACTGGGTTTTTATCTTTACCCTAAGCTGTCCCTTTTGGCTGCAGCAGGCGGAGAGAACCCGCGGAGAGAGAACAGCTGCGAAGTGGATGCACACAACAGTCACCTCGATACCAGCCCCGGGCTCCCAAGCAACGATCCTTCCCCGCAGGGTACTTAACCCACCCAGGGATTCAAGCAGGGAGTTCGCCTTGTCCAACTCGCACAGGAGACTGGCATGAGATGTAGGGCTCATCTACTTGCGTTCACACTACGTGGCCCGGAGAAGTTCTCACGGAGCCGAATCCAGCACCCTTCCTCCACCACGTGTGTACACAAAGGAGCGCTGGGCAGTGGGTGTTCTCAGGCCAAGAGAGAAGCCCTTGTTCTGTGCTGCACCTGCTGGGTGGTTCAAAGGTTTTCTGACCTTCCTGCTCTGGAAGCTTTTCAGAGCTGAGGCTACGCCTGGGCTGCGAAAGCAGAGGCGTAGAGGCCTTTCACACTGAAGGCGTGGGCCTGTTTCCCATGGGGAAAGTGTACGTCACCCAACCCCCACTCCCACCCCACCCCACGCCACCCCACCCCACTCCAACCCACCCCCAGCTGGAGGTGTGCGGGTTGACACCATTTTGTCCTGCCCATGGAAAATACAAAGAGGCGTACACGATTTGGGCTGTCTGGTGAAAGAATTTTGAATCGGCGGCACCCTGAGTACCTTTCCCGAAGTTTGCTTCCTAGCTGGTTAAACTCGGCATTCAGAGGCGAGATGAGAACAAACTTGCTCCGCGTGCGGCGAAGTGCCCTGATGCCCTGCCCTAAATGTTTGAGCTTCTGGCCAGCGTCAGGCAAGTACTTTGACACGTAGGAGTCTCACTTTCACTCCAAGCTATCCCTGTTGGCTGAAGCAGTCGGCGTGTCTGTATCGCAGCCTGGGAGGCCGGGCGTTGCGGGAGTCTGCCAAGTGACTGGCCTCCATTTATAGCTAACTGAGAAACTGCGTCGAAGCTTTCGGGAGCCTCTTACAGGGAATGGTTGCAGTTCGGAATTGGAGACTGTGCTGGCAAACGTCAGCAGCTCCTCTCCCTCGGAGGGCTCTTGGTGTGCCGACTCCTAACAGCCAGCACGGTCCCCAGCTCGTGAACGGTCCCATTGCGAGCCGGTCTCGTCCGTGAAAGAGCCACGTGAGGCTGAGCTCCAAGAGTCGGGCTCCACACCTGGAGCCTTTGGGACAGGGCAGTCCTGAGCCGATGTGCCCACCAGGGGACGTGACCAAAGTTTACGTACCACAGGAAAGCGCATCAAGGCCTCGTGTTCTCTCCATGAAATGAACGTGAGCTTGAAGGGTGATGCGTCAGCGTGCACCGTGAACAGCTCGCTGGTACGCCTGTCTTTGCCCCCTCTCACGGTCTCACGCACCCGGGCTCAGTTCCGTGCAGGAATGCTGAGTGGGAGCGCCAGCCTCGCTTCTGGACTCGAAAGCCTTCCACCCCCTAATGGCAGGTTGTGTGTGTCTCTCACGTGGGGGGAGGAATGAGGTCGCCCACAGAGGTTCTGCCATGAAAGATCTAAAGACGCACGCTGCTGAGGAGCTTGTTCCTCATGGAGCGTCCCCGAAGGCCAGAAGAATGCCGAAGGTCTCTTTCAAAGCTGCCGGACGCTCTGCCGTTCTAGGCCTGAGATAAGGACCTTGTGACGGCACTGTAACCCCGCGAGATTCAGGAGACATCGCCAGTGCGAGTGGCAATCCGGAAGGAAGAACCTTCAAGGCGGAGTGTCCTTTCCTGTACAAAACGGCGCCCAAGTGGCTGAGGCAGGGAGCATTTTCCTTCACAGAACCGGCATCCTCGTATGCCTGTGGGTTACTCTAAAGAAACGACACTGTGAGCAACCTCTTCGAAAAGGCCTTCGCAAGCGACTTGGAGACAACAGCAGCGCAGTGGAGGCACAGACCATTGTCCTAGAGAGCAGCACAGTGTCTCTAGCAGCGATCGCTTCCCGGAGGATACTTAAGCCACACCGAGATTCCAGCAGGGAGTTTTGCCTTATAGCAGTACAACTCACTCAAGAAAGAGGGATGAGGTGTAGGGCTAATCTACGTGCGCTCACGCTCTGTGTCCCCGAGAAGGTTTCACGGAGCAGAATGCATCACCGACCGCTACCACGTGTGTGCACCAAAGAAGCCCTGTGCCGTGGGTGTTCTCAGGCCGACAGCGAAGACCTAGGTGTGTGCTGCACCCGCGCCCGGCGGTTCACACGTTGCGTGACCCTGTGCCTTTTGAAGATGCTCAGAGCGGGTGGCACCTGCGTGCTGCGAGCGCAAGAGGTGTAGAGTGTAAAGGCCTTTCACACTGGAGGAAAGGCTTGCATCTCATGGAGAAAATGTGTACGTCGCCCGGGAGATGGAGGCGCGCTCTTGACACCATTTCCTCTGCCCGTTTCAAACACAAGTGTTTGTACTCGATCTGGGCTGCCTGGTGAAACGCTTGGCAGTCCGCATCACCCTGAGCACCTTTCCTGAAGTTTGATTCGTAGCTGGGTAAACTCGGGCTTCAGAGGCTTAGATGAGACCAAACGTGTTCAGCTTGTGGCGAAAGCCTTTGACCAGAGGCATATGTGTTTGTGCTTGGGGCGAGGGCTAGGCAAGAACGTTTACACACTGGGTTTTTATCTTTACCCTAAGCTGTCCCTTTTGGCTGCAGCAGGCGGAGAGAACCCGCGGAGAGAGAACAGCTGCGAAGTGGATGCACACAACAGTCACCTCGATACCAGCCCCGGGCTCCCAAGCAACGATCCTTCCCCGCAGGGTACTTAACCCACCCAGGGATTCAAGCAGGGAGTTCGCCTTGTCCAACTCGCACAGGAGACTGGCATGAGATGTAGGGCTCATCTACTTGCGTTCACACTACGTGGCCCGGAGAAGTTCTCACGGAGCCGAATCCAGCACCCTTCCTCCACCACGTGTGTACACAAAGGAGCGCTGGGCAGTGGGTGTTCTCAGGCCAAGAGAGAAGCCCTTGTTCTGTGCTGCACCTGCTGGGTGGTTCAAAGGTTTTCTGACCTTCCTGCTCTGGAAGCTTTTCAGAGCTGTGGCTACGCCTGGGCTGCGAAAGCATAGAGGCGTAAAGGCCTTTCACACTGAAGGCGTGGGCCTGTTTCCCATGGGGAAAGTGTACGTCGCCCAAACCCCACTCCCACCCCACCCCACCCCACCCCACCCCACTCCAACCCACCCCCAGCTGGAGGCGTGCGGGTTGACACCATTTTGTCCTGCCCATGGAAAATACAAAGAGGCGTACACGATTTGGGCTGTCTGGTGAAAGAATTTTGAATCGGCGGCACCCTGAGTACCTTTCCCGAAGTTTGCTTCCTAGCTGGTTAAACTCGGCATTCAGAGGCGAGATGAGAACAAACTTGCTCCGCGTGTGGCGAAGTGCCCTGATGTCCTGCCCTAAATGTTTGAGCTTCTGGCCAGCGTCAGGCAAGTACTTTGACACGTAGGAGTCTCACTTTTACTCCAAGCTGTCCCTGTTGGCTGAAGCAGTCGGCGTGTCTGTATCGCAGCCTGGGAGGCCGGGCATTGGGGGAGTCTGCCAAGTGACTGGCCTCCATTTATAGCTAACTGAGAAACTGCGTCGAAGCTTTCGGGAGCCTCTTACAGGGAAAGGTTGCAGTTCGGAATTGGAGACTGTGCTGGCAAACGTCAGCAGCTCCTCTCCCTCGGAGGGCTCTTGGTGTGCCGACTCCTAACAGCCAGCACGGTCCCCAGCTCGTGAACGGTCCCATTGCGAGCCGGTCTCGTCCGTGAAAGAGCCAAGTGAGGCTGAGCTCCAACAGTCGGGCTCCACACCTGGAGCCTTTGGGACAGGGCAGTCCTGAGCCGATGTGCCCACCAGGGGACGCGACCAAAGTTTACGTACCACAGGAAAGCGCATCAAGGCCTCGTGTTCTCTCCATGAAATGAACGTGAGCTTGAAGAGTGATGCGTCAGCGTGCACCGTGAACAGCTCGCTGGTACGCCTGTCTTTGCCCCCTCTCACGGTCTCACGCACCCGGGCTCAGTTCCGTGGAGGAATGCTGAGTGGGAGCGCCAGCCTCGCTTCTGGACTCGAAAGCCTTCCACCCCCTAATGGCAGGTTGTGTGTGTCTCTCACGTGGGGGGAGGAATGAGGTCGCCCACAGAGGTTCTGCCATGAAAGATCTAAAGACGCAAGCTGCTGAGGAGCTTTTTCCTCATGGAGAATCCCCGAAGGCCAGAAGAATGCCGAAGGTCTCTTTCAAAGCTGCCGGACGCTCTGCCGTTCTAGGCCTGAGATAAGGACCTTGTGACGGCACTGTAACCCCGCGAGATTCAGGAGACATCGCCAGTGCGAGTGGCAATCCGGAAGGAAGAACCTTCAAGGCGGAGTGTCCTTTCCTGTACAAAACGGCGCCCAAGTGGCTGAGGCAGGGAGCATTTTCCTTCACAGAACCGGCATCCTCGTATGCCTGTGGGTTACTCTAAAGAAACGACACTGTGAGCAACCTCTTCGAAAAGGCCTTCGCAAGCGACTTGGAGACAACAGCAGCGCAGTGGAGGCACAGACCATTGTCCTAGAGAGCACCACAGTGTCTCTAGCAGCGATCGCTTCCCGGAGGATACTTAAGCCACAACGAGATTCCAGCAGGGAGTTTTGCCTTATAGCAGTACAACTCACTCAAGAAAGAGGGATGAGGTGTAGGGCTAATCTACGTGCGCTCACGCTCTGTGTCCCCGAGAAGGTTTCACGGAGCAGAATGCATCACCGACCGCTACCACGTGTGTGCACCAAAGAAGCCCTGTGCCGTGGGTGTTTTCAGGCCGACAGCGAAGACCTAGGTGTGTGCTGCACCCGCGCCCGGTGGTTCACACGTTGCGTGACCCTGTGCCTTTTGAAGATGCTCAGAGCGGGTGGCACCTGCGTGCTGCGAGCGCAAGAGGTGTAGAGTGTAAAGGCCTTTCACACTGGAGGAAAGGCTTGCATCTCATGGAGAAAATGTGTATGTCGCCCGGGAGATGGAGGCGCGCTCTTGACACCATTTCCTCTGCCCGTTTAAAACACAAGTGTTTGTACTCGATCTGGGCTGCCTGGTGAAACGCTTGGCAGTCCGCATCACCCTGAGCACCTTTCCTGAAGTTTGATTCGTAGCTGGGTAAACTCGGGCTTCAGAGGCTTAGATGAGACCAAACGTGTTCAGCTTGTGGCGAAAGCCTTTGACCAGAGGCATATAAGCTTGTGCTTGGGGCGAGGGCTAGGCAAGAACGTTTACACACTGGGTTTTTATCTTTACCCTAAGCTGTCCCTTTTGGCTGCAGCAGGCGGAGAGAACCCGCGGAGAGAGAACAGCTGCGAAGTGGATGCACAGAGCAGTCACCTCGATACCAGCCCCGGGCTCCCAAGCAACGATCCTTCCCCGCAGGGTACTTAACCCACCCAGGGATTCAAGCAGGGAGTTCGCCTTGTCCAACTCGCACAGGAGACTGGCATGAGATGTAGGGCTCATCTACTTGCGTTCACACTACGTGGCCCGGAGAAGTTCTCACGGAGCCGAATCCAGCACCCTTCCTCCACCACGTGTGTACACAAAGGAGCGCTGGGCAGTGGGTGTTCTCAGGCCAAGAGAGAAGCCCTTGTTCTGTGCTGCACCTGCTGGGTGGTTCAAAGGTTTTCTGACCTTCCTGCTCTGGAAGCTTTTCAGAGCTGAGGCTACGCCTGGGCTGCGAAAGCAGAGAGGCGTAGAGGCCTTTCACACTGAAGGCGTGGGCCTGTTTCCCATGGGGAAAGTGTACGTCACCCAACCCCCACTCCCACCCCACCCCACCCCACTCCAACCCACCCCCAGCTGGAGGCGTGCGGGTTGACACCATTTTGTCCTGCCCATGGAAAATACAAAGAGGCGTACATGATTTGGGCTGTCTGGTGAAAGAATTTTGAATCGGAGGCACCCTGAGTACCTTTCCCGAAGTTTGCTTCCTAGCTGGTTAAACTCGGCATTCAGAGGCGAGATGAGAACAAACTTGCTCCGCGTGCGGCGAAGTGCCTTGATGCCCTGCCCTAAATGTTTGAGCTTCTGGCCAGCGTCAGGCAAGTACTTTGACACGTAGGAGTCTCCCTTTTACTCCAAGCTGTCCCTGTTGGCTGAAGCAGTCGGCGTGTCTGTATCGCAGCCTGGGAGGCCGGGCGTTGGGGGAGTCTGCCAAGTGACTGGCCTCCATTTATAGCTAACTGAGAAACTGCGTCGAAGCTTTCGGGAGCCTCTTACAGGGAATGGTTGCAGTTCGGAATTGGAGACTGTGCTGGCAAACGTCAGCAGCTCCTCTCCCTCGGAGGGCTCTTGGTGTGCCGACTCCTAACAGCCAGCACGGTCCCCAGCTCGTGAACGGTCCCATTGCGTGCCGGTCTCGTCCGTGAAAGAGCCACGTGAGGCTGAGCTCCAAGAGTCGGGCTCCACACCTGGAGCCTTTGGGACAGGGCAGTCCTGAGCCGATGTGCCCACCAGGGGACGCGACCAAAGTTTACGTACCACAGGAAAGCGCATCAAGGCCTCGTGTTCTCTCCATGAAATGAACGTGAGCTTGAAGGGTGATGCGTCAGCGTGCACCGTGAACAGCTCGCTGGTACGCCTGTCTTTGCCCCCTCTCACGGTCTCACGCACCCGGGCTCAGTTCCGTGCAGGAATGCTGAGTGGGAGCGCCAGCCTCGCTTCTGGACTCGAAAGCCTTCCACCCCCTAATGGCAGGTTGTGTGTGTCTCTCACGTGGGGGGAGGAATGAAGTCGCCCACAGAGGTTCTGCCATGAAAGATCTAAAGACGCACGATGCTGAGGAGCTTGTTCCTCATGGAGCGTCCCCGAAGGCCAGAAGAATGCCGAAGGTCTCTTTCAAAGCTGCCGGACGCTCTGCCGTTCTAGGCCTGAGATAAGGACCTTGTGATGGCACTGTAACCCCGCGAGATTCAGGAGACATCGCCAGTGCGAGTGGCAATCCGGAAGGAAGAACCTTCAAGGCGGAGTGTCCTTTCCTGTACAAAACGGCGCCCAAGTGGCTGAGGCAGGGAGCATTTTCCTTCACAGAACCGGCATCCTCGTATGCCTGTGGGTTACTCTAAAGAAACGACACTGTGAGCAACCTCTTCGAAAAGGCCTTCGCAAGCGACTTGGAGACAACAGCAGTGCAGTGGAGGCACAGACCATTGTCCTAGAGAGCAGCACAGTGTCTCTAGCAGCGATCGCTTCCCGGAGGATACTTAAGCCACATCGAGATTCCAGCAGGGAGTTTTGCCTTATAGCAGTACAACTCACTCAAGAAAGAGGGATGAGGTGTAGGGCTAATCTACGTGCGCTCACGCTCTGTGTCCCCGAGAAGGTTTCACGGAGCAGAATGCATCACCGACCGCTACCACGTGTGTGCACCAAAGAAGCCCTGTGCCGTGGGTGTTCTCAGGCTGACAGCGAAGACCTAGGTGTGTGCTGCACCCGCGCCCGGTGGTTCACACTTTGCGTGACCCTGTGCCTTTTGAAGATGCTCAGAGCGGGTGGCACCTGCGTGCTGCGAGCGCAAGAGGTGTAGAGTGTAAAGGCCTTTCACACTGGAGGAAAGGCTTGCATCTCATGGAGAAAATGTGTACGTCGCCCGGGAGATGGAGGCGCGCTCTTGACACCATTTCCTCTGCCCGTTTCAAACACAAGTGTTTGTACTCGATCTGGGCTGCCTGGTGAAACGCTTGGCAGTCCGCATCACCCTGAGCACCTTTCCTGAAGTTTGATTCGTAGCTGGGTAAACTCGGGCTTCAGAGGCTTAGATGAGACCAAACGTGTTCAGCTTGTGGCGAAAGCCTTTGACCAGAGGCATATGTGCTTGTGCTTGGGGCGAGGGCTAGGCAAGAACGTTTACACACTGGGTTTTTATCTTTACCCTAAGCTGTCCCTTTTGGCTGCAGCAGGCGGAGAGAACCCGCGGAGAGAGAACAGCTGCGAAGTGCATGCACAGAACAGTCACCTCGATACCAGCCCCGGGCTCCCAAGCAACGATCCTTCCCCGCAGGGTACTTAACCCACCCAGGGATTCAAGCAGGGAGTTCGCCTTTTCCAACTCGCACAGGAGACTGGCATGAGATGTAGGGCTCATCTACTTGCGTTCACACTACGTGGCCCGGAGAAGTTCTCACGGAGCCGAATCCAGCACCCTTCCTCCACCACGTGTGTACACAAAGGAGCGCTGGGCAGTGGGTGTTCTCAGGCCAAGAGAGAAGCCCTTGTTCTGTGCTACACCTGCTGGGTGGTTCAAAGGTTTTCTGACCTTCCTGCTCTGGAAGCTTTTCAGAGCTGAGGCTACGCCTGGGCTGCGAAAGCAGAGAGGCGTAGAGGCCTTTCACACTGAAGGCGTGGGCCTGTTTCCCATGGGGAAAGTGTACGTCACCCAACCCCCACTCCCACCCCACCCCACCCCACTCCAACCCACCCCCAGCTGGAGGCGTGCGGGTTGACACCATTTTGTCCTGCCCATGGAAAATACAAAGAGGCGTACATGATTTGGGCTGTCTGGTGAAAGAATTTTGAATCGGCGGCACCCTGAGTACCTTTCCCAAAGTTTGCTTCCTAGCTGGTTAAACTCGGCATTCAGAGGTGAGATGAGAACAAACTTGCTCCGCGTGCGGCGAAGTGCCTTGATGCCCTGCCCTAAATGTTTGAGCTTCTGGCCAGCGTCAGGCAAGTACTTTGACACGTAGGAGTCTCACTTTTACTCCAAGCTGTCCCTGTAGGCTGAAGCAGTCACCGTGTCTGTATCGCAGCCTGGGAGGCCGGGCGTTGGGGGAGTCTGCCAAGTGACTGGCCTCCATTTATAGCTAACTGAGAAACTGCGTCGAAGCTTTCGGGAGCATCTTACAGGGAATGGTTGCAGTTCGGAATTGGAGACTGTGCTGGCAAACGTCAGCAGCTCCTCTCCCTCGGAGGGCTCTTGGTGTGCCGACTCCTAACAGCCAGCACGGTCCCCAGCTCGTGAACGGTCCCATTGCGTGCCGGTCTCGTCCGTGAAAGAGCCACGTGAGGCTGAGCTCCAAGAGTCGGGCTCCACACCTGGAGCCTTTGGGACAGGGCAGTCCTGAGCCGATGTGCCCACCAGGGGACGCGACCAAAGTTTACGTACCACAGGAAAGCGCATCAAGGCCTCGTGTTCTCTCCATGAAATGAACGTGAGCTTGAAGGGTGATGCGTCAGCGTGCACCGTGAACAGCTCGCTGGTACGCCTGTCTTTGCCCCCTCTCACGGTCTCACGCACCCGGGCTCAGTTCCGTGCAGGAATGCTGAGTGGGAGCGCCAGCCTCGCTTCTGGACTCGAAAGCCTTCCACCCCCTAATGGCAGGTTGTGTGTGTCTCTCACGTGGGGGGAGGAATGAAGTCGCCCACAGAGGTTCTGCCATGAAAGATCTAAAGACGCACGATGCTGAGGAGCTTGTTCCTCATGGAGCGTCCCCGAAGGCCAGAAGAATGCCGAAGGTCTCTTTCAAAGCTGCCGGACGCTCTGCCGTTCTAGGCCTGAGATAAGGACCTTGTGATGGCACTGTAACCCCGCGAGATTCAGGAGACATCGCCAGTGCGAGTGGCAATCCGGAAGGAAGAACCTTCAAGGCGGAGTGTCCTTTCCTGTACAAAACGGCGCCCAAGTGGCTGAGGCAGGGAGCATTTTCCTTCACAGAACCGGCATCCTCGTATGCCTGTGGGTTACTCTAAAGAAACGACACTGTGAGCAACCTCTTCGAAAAGGCCTTCGCAAGCGACTTGGAGACAACAGCAGTGCAGTGGAGGCACAGACCATTGTCCTAGAGAGCAGCACAGTGTCTCTAGCAGCGATCGCTTCCCGGAGGATACTTAAGCCACATCGAGATTCCAGCAGGGAGTTTTGCCTTATAGCAGTACAACTCACTCAAGAAAGAGGGATGAGGTGTAGGGCTAATCTACGTGCGCTCACGCTCTGTGTCCCCGAGAAGGTTTCACGGAGCAGAATGCATCACCGACCGCTACCACGTGTGTGCACCAAAGAAGCCCTGTGCCGTGGGTGTTCTCAGGCCGACAGCGAAGACCTAGGTGTGTGCTGCACCCGCGCCCGTTGGTTCACACGTTGCGTGACCCTGTGCCTTTTGAAGATGCTCAGAGCGGGTGGCACGTGCGTGCTGCGAGCGCAAGAGGTGTAGAGTGTAAAGGCCTTTCACACTGGAGGAAGGGCTTGCATTTCATGGAGAAAATGTGTACGTCGCCCGGGAGATGGAGGCGCGCTCTTGACACCATTTCCTCTGTCCGTTTCAAACACAAGTGTTTGTACTCGATCTGGGCTGCCTGGTGAAACGCTTGGCAGTCCGCATCACCCTGAGCACCTTTCCTGAAGTTTGATTCGTAGCTGGGTAAACTCGGGCTTCAGAGGCTTAGATGAGACCAAACGTGTTCAGCTTGTGGCGAAAGCCTTTGACCAGAGGCATATAAGCTTGTGCTTGGGGCGAGGGCTAGGCAAGAACGTTTACACACTGGGTTTTTATCTTTACCCTAAGCTGTCCCTTTTGGCTGCAGCAGGCGGAGAGAACCCACGGAGAGAGAACAGCTGCGAAGTGGATGCACAGAACAGTCACCTCGATACCAGCCCCGGGCTCCGAAGCAACGATCCTTCCCCGCAGGGTACTTAACCCACCCAGGGATTCAAGCAGGGAGTTCGCCTTGTCCAACTCGCACAGGAGACTGGCATGAGATATAGGGCTCATCTACTTGCGTTCACACTACGTGGCTCATCTACTTGCGTTCACACTACGTTCTCACGGAGCCGAATCCAGCACCCTTCCTCCACCACGTGTGTACACAAAGGAGCGCTGGGCAGTGGGTGTTCTCAGGCCAAGAGAGAAGCCCTTGTTCTGTGCTGCACCTGCTGGGTGGTTCAAAGGTTTTCTGACCTTCCTGCTCTGGAAGCTTTTCAGAGCTGAGGCTACGCCTGGGCTGCGAAAGCAGAGAGGCGTAGAGGTCTTTCACACTGAAGGCGTGGGCCTGTTTCCCATGGGGAAAGTGTACGTCGCCCAACCCCCACTCCCACCCCACCCCACCCCACCCCACCCCACTCCAACCCACCCCCAGCTGGAGGCGTGCGGGTTGACACCATTTTGTCCTGCCCATGGAAAATACAAAGAGGCGTACACGATTTGGGCTGTCTGGTGAAAGAATTTTGAATCGGCGGCACCCTGAGTACCTTTCCCGAAGTTTGCTTCCTAGCTGGTTAAACTCGGCATTCAGAGGCGAGATGAGAACAAACTTGCTCCGCGTGCGGCGAAGTGCCCTGATGCCCTGCCCTCAATGTTTGAGCTTCTGGCCAGCGTCAGGCAAGTACTTTGACACGTAGGAGTCTCACTTTTACTCCAAGCTGTCCCTGTTGGCTGAAGCAGTCGGCGTGTCTGTATCGCAGCCTGGGAGGCCGGGCGTTGGCGGAGTCTGCCAAGTGACTGGCCTCCATTTATAGCTAACTGAGAAACTGCGTCGAAGCTTTCGGGAGCCTCTTACAGGGAATGGTTGCAGTTGGGAATTGGAGACTGTGCTGGCAAACGTCAGCAGCTCCTCTCCCTCGGAGGGCTCTTGGTGTGCCGACTCCTAACGGCCAGCACGGTCCCCAGCTCGTGAACGGTCCCATTGCGAGCCGGTCTCGTCCGTGAAAGAGCCATGTGAGGCTGAGCTCCAAGAGTCGGGCTCCACACCTGGAGCCTTTGGGACAGGGCAGTCCTGAGCCGATGTGCCCACCAGGGGACGCGACCAAAGTTTACGTACCACAGGAAAGCGCATCAAGGCCTCGTGTTCTCTCCATGAAATGAACGTGAGCTTGAAGGGTGATGCGTCAGCGTGCACTGTGAACAGCTCGCTGGTACGCCTGTCTTTGCCCCCTCTCACGGTCTCACGCACCCGGGCTCAGTTCCATGCAGGAATGCTGAGTGGGAGCGCCAGCCTCGCTTCTGGACTCGAAAGCCTTCCACCCCCTAATGGCAGGTTGTGTGTGTCTCTCACGTGGGGGGAGGAATGAGGTCGCCCACAGAGGTTCTGCCATGAAAGATCTAAAGACGCACGCTGCTGAGGAGCTTGTTCCTTATGGAGCGTCCCCGAAGGCCAGAAGCATGCCGAAGGTCTCTTTCAAAGCTGCCGGACGCTCTGCCGTTCTAGGCCTGAGATAAGGACCTTGTGACGGCACTGTAACCCCGCGAGATTCAGGAGACATCGCCAGTGCGAGTGGCAATCCGGAAGGAAGAACCTTCAAGGCGGAGTGTCCTTTCCTGTACAAAACGGCGCCCAAGTGGCTGAGGCAGGGAGCATTTTCCTTCACAGAACCGGCATCCTCGTATGCCTGTGGGTTACTCTAAAGAAACGACACTGTGAGCAACCTCTTCGAAAAGGCCTTCGCAAGCGACTTGGAGACAACAGCAGTGCAGTGGAGGCACAGACCATTGTCCTAGAGAGCAGCACAGTGTCTCTAGCAGCGATCGCTTCCCGGAGGATACTTAAGCCACATCGAGATTCCAGCAGGGAGTTTTGCCTTATAGCAGTACAACTCACTCAAGAAAGAGGGATGAGGTGTAGGGCTAATCTACGTGCGCTCACGCTCTGTGTCCCCGAGAAGGTTTCACGGAGCAGAATGCATCACCGACCGCTACCACGTGTGTGCACCAAAGAAGCCCTGTGCCGTGGGTGTTCTCAGGCCGACAGCGAAGACCTAGGTGTGTGCTGCACCCGCGCCCGTTGGTTCACACGTTGCGTGACCCTGTGCCTTTTGAAGATGCTCAGAGCGGGTGGCACGTGCGTGCTGCGAGCGCAAGAGGTGTAGAGTGTAAAGGCCTTTCACACTGGAGGAAGGGCTTGCATTTCATGGAGAAAATGTGTACGTCGCCCGGGAGATGGAGGCGCGCTCTTGACACCATTTCCTCTGCCCGTTTCAAACACAAGTGTTTGTACTCGATCTGGGCTGCCTGGTGAAACGCTTGGCAGTCCGCATCACCCTGAGCACCTTTCCTGAAGTTTGATTCGTAGCTGGGTAAACTCGGGCTTCAGAGGCTTAGATGAGACCAAACGTGTTCAGCTTGTGGCGAAAGCCTTTGACCAGAGGCATATAAGCTTGTGCTTGGGGCGAGGGCTAGGCAAGAACGTTTACACACTGGGTTTTTATCTTTACCCTAAGCTGTCCCTTTTGGCTGCAGCAGGCGGAGAGAACCCACGGAGAGAGAACAGCTGCGAAGTGGATGCACAGAACAGTCACCTCGATACCAGCCCCGGGCTCCGAAGCAACGATCCTTCCCCGCAGGGTACTTAACCCACCCAGGGATTCAAGCAGGGAGTTCGCCTTGTCCAACTCGCACAGGAGACTGGCATGAGATATAGGGCTCATCTACTTGCGTTCACACTACGTGGCTCATCTACTTGCGTTCACACTACGTTCTCACGGAGCCGAATCCAGCACCCTTCCTCCACCACGTGTGTACACAAAGGAGCGCTGGGCAGTGGGTGTTCTCAGGCCAAGAGAGAAGCCCTTGTTCTGTGCTGCACCTGCTGGGTGGTTCAAAGTTTTTCTGACCTTCCTGCTCTGGAAGCTTTTCAGAGCTGAGGCTACGCCTGGGCTGCGAAAGCAGAGAGGCGTAGAGGTCTTTCACACTGAAGGCGTGGGCCTGTTTCCCATGGGGAAAGTGTACGTCGCCCAACCCCCACTCCCACCCCACCCCACCCCACCCCACCCCACTCCAACCCACCCCCAGCTGGAGGCGTGCGGGTTGACACCATTTTGTCCTGCCCATGGAAAATACAAAGAGGCGTACACGATTTGGGCTGTCTGGTGAAAGAATTTTGAATCGGCGGCACCCTGAGTACCTTTCCCGAAGTTTGCTTCCTAGCTGGTTAAACTCGGCATTCAGAGGCGAGATGAGAACAAACTTGCTCCGCGTGCGGCGAAGTGCCCTGATGCCCTGCCCTCAATGTTTGAGCTTCTGGCCAGCGTCAGGCAAGTACTTTGACACGTAGGAGTCTCACTTTTACTCCAAGCTGTCCCTGTTGGCTGAAGCAGTCGGCGTGTCTGTATCGCAGCCTGGGAGGCCGGGCGTTGGCGGAGTCTGCCAAGTGACTGGCCTCCATTTATAGCTAACTGAGAAACTGCGTCGAAGCTTTCGGGAGCCTCTTACAGGGAATGGTTGCAGTTGGGAATTGGAGACTGTGCTGGCAAACGTCAGCAGCTCCTCTCCCTCGGAGGGCTCTTGGTGTGCCGACTCCTAACGGCCAGCACGGTCCCCAGCTCGTGAACGGTCCCATTGCGAGCCGGTCTCGTCCGTGAAAGAGCCATGTGAGGCTGAGCTCCAAGAGTCGGGCTCCACACCTGGAGCCTTTGGGACAGGGCAGTCCTGAGCCGATGTGCCCACCAGGGGACGCGACCAAAGTTTACGTACCACAGGAAAGCGCATCAAGGCCTCGTGTTCTCTCCATGAAATGAACGTGAGCTTGAAGGGTGATGCGTCAGCGTGCACTGTGAACAGCTCGCTGGTACGCCTGTCTTTGCCCCCTCTCACGGTCTCACGCACCCGGGCTCAGTTCCGTGCAGGAATGCTGAGTGGGAGCGCCAGCCTCGCTTCTGGACTCGAAAGCCTTCCACCCCCTAATGGCAGGTTGTGTGTGTCTCTCACGTGGGGGGAGGAATGAGGTCGCCCACAGAGGTTCTGCCATGAAAGATCTAAAGACGCACGCTGCTGAGGAGCTTGTTCCTTATGGAGCGTCCCCGAAGGCCAGAAGCATGCCGAAGGTCTCTTTCAAAGCTGCCGGACGCTCTGCCGTTCTAGGCCTGAGATAAGGACCTTGTGACGGCACTGTAACCCCGCGAGATTCAGGAGACATCGCCAGTGCGAGTGGCAATCCGGAAGGAAGAACCTTCAAGGCGGAGTGTCCTTTCCTGTACAAAACGGCGCCCAAGTGGCTGAGGCAGGGAGCATTTTCCTTCACAGAACCGGCATCCTCGTATGCCTGTGGGTTACTCTAAAGAAACGACACTGTGAGCAACCTCTTCGAAAAGGCCTTCGCAAGCGACTAGGAGACAACAGCAGCGCAGTGGAGGCACAGACCATTGTCCTAGAGAGCAGCACAGTGTCTCTAGCAGCGATCGCTTCCCGGAGGATACTTAAGCCACACCGAGATTCCAGCAGGGAGTTTTGCCTTATAGCAGTACAACTCACTCAAGAAAGAGGGATGAGGTGTAGGGCTAATCTACGTGCGCTCACGCTCTGTGTCCCCGAGAAGGTTTCACGGAGCAGAATGCATCACCGACCGCTACCACGTGTGTGCACCAAAGAAGCCCTGTGCCGTGGGTGTTCTCAGGCCGACAGCGATGACCTAGGTGTGTGCTGCACCCGCGCCCGGTGGTTCAAACGTTGCGTGACCCTGTGCCTTTTGAAGATGCTCAGAGCGGGTGGCACCTGCGTGCTGCGAGCGCAAGAGGTGTAGAGTGTAAAGGCCTTTCACACTGGAGGAAAGGCTTGCATCTCATGGAGAAAATGTGTACGTCGCCCGGGAGATGGAGGCGCGCTCTTGACACCATTTCCTCTGCCCGTTTAAAACACAAGTGTTTGTACTCGATCTGGGCTGCCTGGTGAAACGCTTGGCAGTCCGCATCACCCTGAGCACCTTTCCTGAAGTTTGATTTGTAGCTGGGTAAACTCGGGCTTCAGAGGCTTAGATGAGACCAAACGTGTTCAGCTTGTGGCGAAAGCCTTTGACCAGAGGCATATAAGCTTGTGCTTGGGGCGAAGGCTAGGCAAGAACGTTTACACACTGGGTTTTTATCTTTACCCTAAGCTGTCCCTTTTGGCTGCAGCAGGCAGAGAGAACCCGCGGAGAGAGAACAGCTGCGAAGTGGATGCACAGAACAGTCACCTCGATACGAGCCCCGGGCTCCCAAGCAACGATCCTTCCCCGCAGGGTACTTAACCCACCCAGGATTTCAAGCAGGGAGTTCGCCTTGTCCAACTCGCACAGGAGACTGGCATGAGATGTAGGGCTCATCTACTTGCGTTCACACTACGTGGCCCGGAGAAGTTCTCACGGAGCCGAATCCAGCACCCTTCCTCCACCACGTGTGTACACAAAGGAGCGCTGGGCAGTGGGTGTTCTCAGGCCAAGAGAGAAGCCCTTGTTCTGTGCTGCACCTGCTGGGTGGTTCAAAGGTTTTCTGACCTTCCTGCTCTGGAAGCTTTTCAGAGCTGAGGCTACGCCTGGGCTGCGAAAGCAGAGAGGCGTAGAGGCCTTTCACACTGAAGGCGTGGGCCTGTTTCCCATGGGGAAAGTGTACGTCGCCCAACCCCCACTCCCACCCCACCCCACCCCACCCCACCCCACTCCAACCCACCCCCAGCTGGAGGCGTGCGGGTTGACACCATTTTGTCCTTCCCATGGAAAATACAAAGAGGCGTACACGATTTGGGCTGTCTGGTGAAAGAATTTTGAATCGGCGGCACCCTGAGTACCTTTCCCGAAGTTTGCTTCCTAGCTGGTTAAACTCGGCATTCAGAGGCGAGATGAGAACAAACTTGCTCCGCGTGCGGCGAAGTGCCTTGATGCCCTGCCCTAAATGTTTGAGCTTCTGGCCAGCGTCAGGCAAGTACTTTGACACGTAGGAGTCTCCCTTTTACTCCAAGCTGTCCCTGTTGGCTGAAGCAGTCGGCGTGTCTGTATCGCAGCCTGGGAGGCCGGGCGTTGGGGGAGTCTGCCAAGTGACTGGCCTCCATTTATAGCTAACTGAGAAACTGCGTCGAAGCTTTCGGGAGCCTCTTACAGGGAATGGTTGCAGTTGGGAATTGGAGACTGTGCTGGCAAACGTCAGCAGCTCCTCTCCCTCGGAGGGCTCTTGGTGTGCCGACTCCTAACAGCCAGCACGGTCCCCAGCTCGTGAACGGTCCCATTGCGAGCCGGTCTCGTCCGTGAAAGAGCCACGTGAGGCTGAGCTCCAAGAGTCGGGCTCCACACCTGGAGCCTTTGGGACAGGGCAGTCCTGAGCCGATGTGCCCACCAGGGGACGCGACCAAAGTTTACGTACCACAGGAAAGCGCATCAAGGCCTCGTGTTCTCTCCATGAAATGAACGTGAGCTTGAAGGGTGATGCGTCAGCGTGCACCGTGAACAGATCGCTGGTACGCCTGTCTTTGCCCCCTCTCACGGTCTCACGCACCCGGGCTCAGTTCCGTGCAGGAATGCTGAGTGGGAGCGCCAGCCTCGCTTCTGGACTCGAAAGCCTTCCACCCCCTAATGGCAGGTTGTGTGTGTCTCTCACGTGGGGGGAGGAATGAGGTCACCCACAGAGGTTCTGCCATGAAAGATCTAAAGACGCACGCTGCTGAGGAGCTTGTTCCTCATGGAGCGTCCCCGAAGGCCAGAAGCATGCCGAAGGTCTCTTTCAAAGCTGCCGGACGCTCTGCCGTTCTAGGCCTGAGATAAGGACCTTGTGACGGCACTGTAACCCCGCGAGATTCAGGAGACATCGCCAGTGCGAGTGGCAATCCAGAAGGAAGAACCTTCAAGGCGGAGTGTCCTTTCCTGTACAAAACGGCGCCCAAGTGGCTGAGGCAGGGAGCATTTTCCTTCACAGAACCGGCATCCTCGTATGCCTGTGGGTTACTCTAAAGAAACGACACTGTGAGCAACCTCTTCGAAAAGGCCTTCGCAAGCGACTAGGAGACAACAGCAGCGCAGTGGAGGCACAGACCATTGTCCTAGAGAGCAGCACAGTGTCTCTAGCAGCGATCGCTTCCCGGAGGATACTTAAGCCACACCGAGATTCCAGCAGGGAGTTTTGCCTTATAGCAGTACAACTCACTCAAGAAAGAGGGATGAGGTGTAGGGCTAATCTACGTGCGCTCACGCTCTGTGTCCCCGAGAAGGTTTCACGGAGCAGAATGCATCACCGACCGCTACCACGTGTGTGCACCAAAGAGGCCCTGTGTCGTGGGTGTTCTCAGGCCGACAGCGAAGACCTAGGTGTGTGCTGCACCCGCCCCCGGTGGTTCACACGTTGCGTGACCCTGTGCCTTTTGAAGATGCTCAGAGCGGGTGGCACCTGCGTGCTGCGAGCGCAAGAGGTGTAGAGTGTAAAGGCCTTTCACACTGGAGGAAAGGCTTGCATCTCATGGAGAAAATGTGTACGTCGCCCGGGAGATGGAGGCGCGCTCTTGACACCATTTCCTCTGCCCGTTTCAAACACAAGTGTTTGTACTCGATCTGGGCTGCCTGGTGAAACGCTTGGCAGTCCGCATCACCCTGAGCACCTTTCCTGAAGTTTGATTTGTAGCTGGGTAAACTCGGGCTTCAGAGGCTTAGATGAGACCAAACGTGTTCAGCTTGTGGCGAAAGCCTTTGACCAGAGGCACATAAGCTTGTGCTTGGGGCGAAGGCTAGGCAAGAACGTTTACACACTGGGTTTTTATCTTTACCCTAAGCTGTCCCTTTTGGCTGCAGCAGGTGGAGAGAACCCGCGGAGAGAGAACAGCTGCGAAGTGGATGCACACAACAGTCACCTCGATACCAGCCCCGGGCTCCCAAGCAACGATCCTTCCCCGCAGGGTACTTAACCCACCCAGGGATTCAAGCAGGGAGTTCGCCTTGTCCAACTCGCACAGGAGACTGGCATGAGATGTAGGGCTCATCTACTTGCGTTCACACTACGTGGCCCGGAGAAGTTCTCACGGAGCCGAATCCAGCACCCTTCCTCCACCACGTGTGTACACAAAGGAGCGCTGGGCAGTGGGTGTTCTCAGGCCAAGAGAGAAGCCCTTGTTCTGTGCTGCACCTGCTGGGTGGTTCAAAGGTTTTCTGACCTTCCTGCTCTGGAAGCTTTTCAGAGCTGAGGCTACGCCTGGGCTGCGAAAGCAGAGAGGCGTAGAGGTCTTTCACACTGAAGGCGTGGGCCTGTTTCCCATGGGGAAAGTGTACGTCGCCCAACCCCCACTCCCACCCCACCCCACCCCACCCCACCCCACTCCAACCCACCCCCAGCTGGAGGCGTGCGGGTTGACACCATTTTGTCCTTCCCATGGAAAATACAAAGAGGCGTACACGATTTGGGCTGTCTGGTGAAAGAATTTTGAATCGGCGGCACCCTGAGTACCTTTCCCGAAGTTTGCTTCCTAGCTGGTTAAACTCGGCATTCAGAGGCGAGATGAGAACAAACTTGCTCCGCGTGCGGCGAAGTGCCCTGATGCCCTGCCCTCAATGTTTGAGCTTCTGGCCAGCGTCAGGCAAGTACTTTGACTCGTAGGAGTCTCACTTTTACTCCAAGCTGTCCCTGTTGGCTGAAGCAGTCGGCGTGTCTGTATCGCAGCCTGGGAGGCCGGGCGTTGGCGGAGTCTGCCAAGTGACTGGCCTCCATTTATAGCTAACTGAGAAACTGCGTCGAAGCTTTCGGGAGCCTCTTACAGGGAATGGTTGCAGTTGGGAATTGGAGACTGTGCTGGCAAACGTCAGCAGCTCCTCTCCCTCGGAGGGCTCTTGGTGTGCCGACTCCTAACGGCCAGCACGGTCCCCAGCTCGTGAACGGTCCCATTGCGAGCCGGTCTCGTCCGTGAAAGAGCCATGTGAGGCTGAGCTCCAAGAGTCGGGCTCCACACCTGGAGCCTTTGGGACAGGGCAGTCCTGAGCCGATGTGCCCACCAGGGGACGCGACCAAAGTTTACGTACCACAGGAAAGCGCATCAAGGCCTCGTGTTCTCTCCATGAAATGAACGTGAGCTTGAAGGGTGATGCGTCAGCGTGCACTGTGAACAGCTCGCTGGTACGCCTGTCTTTGCCCCCTCTCACGGTCTCACGCACCCGGGCTCAGTTCCGTGCAGGAATGCTGAGTGGGAGCGCCAGCCTCGCTTCTGGACTCGAAAGCCTTCCACCCCCTAATGGCAGGTTGTGTGTGTCTCTCACGTGGGGGGAGGAATGAGGTCGCCCACAGAGGTTCTGCCATGAAAGATCTAAAGACGCACGCTGCTGAGGAGCTTGTTCCTTATGGAGCGTCCCCGAAGGCCAGAAGCATGCCGAAGGTCTCTTTCAAAGCTGCCGGACGCTCTGCCGTTCTAGGCCTGAGATAAGGACCTTGTGACGGCACTGTAACCCCGCGAGATTCAGGAGACATCGCCAGTGCGAGTGGCAATCCGGAAGGAAGAACCTTCAAGGCGGAGTGTCCTTTCCTGTACAAAACGGCGCCCAAGTGGCTGAGGCAGGGAGCATTTTCCTTCACAGAACCGGCATCCTCGTATGCCTGTGGGTTACTCTAAAGAAACGACACTGTGAGCAACCTCTTCGAAAAGGCCTTCGCAAGCGACTAGGAGACAACAGCACCGCAGTGGAGGCACAGACCATTGTCCTAGAGAGCAGCACAGTGTCTCTAGCAGCGATCGCTTCCCGGAGGATACTTAAGCCACACCGAGATTCCAGCAGGGAGTTTTGCCTTATAGCAGTACAACTCACTCAAGAAAGAGGGATGAGGTGTAGGGCTAATCTACGTGCGCTCACGCTCTGTGTCCCCGAGAAGGTTTCACGGAGCAGAATGCATCACCGACCGCTACCACGTGTGTGCACCAAAGAAGCCCTGTGCCGTGGGTGTTCTCAGGCCGACAGCGATGACCTAGGTGTGTGCTGCACCCGCGCCCGGTGGTTCAAACGTTGCGTGACCCTGTGCCTTTTGAAGATGCTCAGAGCGGGTGGCACCTGCGTGCTGCGAGCGCAAGAGGTGTAGAGTGTAAAGGCCTTTCACACTGGAGGAAAGGCTTGCATCTCATGGAGAAAATGTGTACGTCGCCCGGGAGATGGAGGCGCGCTCTTGACACCATTTCCTCTGCCCGTTTAAAACACAAGTGTTTGTACTCGATCTGGGCTGCCTGGTGAAACGCTTGGCAGTCCGCATCACCCTGAGCACCTTTCCTGAAGTTTGATTTGTAGCTGGGTAAACTCGGGCTTCAGAGGCTTAGATGAGACCAAACGTGTTCAGCTTGTGGCGAAAGCCTTTGACCAGAGGCACATAAGCTTGTGCTTGGGGCGAAGGCTAGGCAAGAACGTTTACACACTGGGTTTTTATCTTTACCCTAAGCTGTCCCTTTTGGCTGCAGCAGGCGGAGAGAACCCGCGGAGAGAGAACAGCTGCGAAGTGGATGCACAGAACAGTCACCTCGATACGAGCCCCGGGCTCCCAAGCAACGATCCTTCCCCGCAGGGTACTTAACCCACCCAGGATTTCAAGCAGGGAGTTCGCCTTGTCCAACTCGCACAGGAGACTGGCATGAGATGTAGGGCTCATCTACTTGCGTTCACACTACGTGGCCCGGAGAAGTTCTCACGGAGCCGAATCCAGCACCCTTCCTCCACCACGTGTGTACACAAAGGAGCGCTGGGCAGTGGGTGTTCTCAGGCCAAGAGAGAAGCCCTTGTTCTGTGCTGCACCTGCTGGGTGGTTCAAAGGTTTTCTGACCTTCCTGCTCTGGAAGCTTTTCAGAGCTGAGGCTACGCCTGGGCTGCGAAAGCAGAGAGGCGTAGAGGCCTTTCACACTGAAGGCGTGGGCCTGTTTCCCATGGGGAAAGTGTACGTCGCCCAACCCCCACTCCCACCCCACCCCACCCCACCCCACCCCACTCCAACCCACCCCCAGCTGGAGGCGTGCGGGTTGACACCATTTTGTCCTTCCCATGGAAAATACAAAGAGGCGTACACGATTTGGGCTGTCTGGTGAAAGAATTTTGAATCGGCGGCACCCTGAGTACCTTTCCCGAAGTTTGCTTCCTAGCTGGTTAAACTCGGCATTCAGAGGCGAGATGAGAACAAACTTGCTCCGCATGCGGTGAAGTGCCTTGATGCCCTGCCCTAAATGTTTGAGCTTCTGGCCAGCGTCAGGCAAGTACTTTGACACGTAGGAGTCTCCCTTTTACTCCAAGCTGTCCCTGTTGGCTGAAGCAGTCGGCGTGTCTGTATCGCAGCCTGGGAGGCCGGGCGTTGGGGGAGTCTGCCAAGTGACTGGCCTCCATTTATAGCTAACTGAGAAACTGCGTCGAAGCTTTCGGGAGCCTCTTACAGGGAATGGTTGCAGTTGGGAATTGGAGACTGTGCTGGCAAACGTCAGCAGCTCCTCTCCCTCGGAGGGCTCTTGGTGTGCCGACTCCTAACAGCCAGCACGGTCCCCAGCTCGTGAACGGTCCCATTGCGAGCCGGTCTCATCCGTGAAAGAGCCACGTGAGGCTGAGCTCCAAGAGTCGGGCTCCACACCTGGAGCCTTTGGGACAGGGCAGTCCTGAGCCGATGTGCCCACCAGGGGACGCGACCAAAGTTTACGTACCACAGGAAAGCGCATCAAGGCCTCGTGTTCTCTCCATGAAATGAACGTGAGCTTGAAGGGTGATGCGTCAGCGTGCACCGTGAACAGATCGCTGGTACGCCTGTCTTTGCCCCCTCTCACGGTCTCACGCACCCGGGCTCAGTTCCGTGCAGGAATGCTGAGTGGGAGCGCCAGCCTCGCTTCTGGACTCGAAAGCCTTCCACCCCCTAATGGCAGGTTGTGTGTGTCTCTCACGTGGGGGGAGGAATGAGGTCACCCACAGAGGTTCTGCCATGAAAGATCTAAAGACGCACGCTGCTGAGGAGCTTGTTCCTCATGGAGCGTCCCCGAAGGCCAGAAGCATGCCGAAGGTCTCTTTCAAAGCTGCCGGACGCTCTGCCGTTCTAGGCCTGAGATAAGGACCTTGTGACAGCACTGTAACCCCGCGAGATTCAGGAGACATCGCCAGTGCGAGTGGCAATCCAGAAGGAAGAACCTTCAAGGCGGAGTGTCCTTTCCTGTACAAAACGGCGCCCAAGTGGCTGAGGCAGGGAGCATTTTCCTTCACAGAACCGGCATCCTCGTATGCCTGTGGGTTACTCTAAAGAAACGACACTGTGAGCAACCTCTTCGAAAAGGCCTTCGCAAGCGACTAGGAGACAACAGCAGCGCAGTGGAGGCACAGACCATTGTCCTAGAGAGCAGCACAGTGTCTCTAGCAGCGATCGCTTCCCGGAGGATACTTAAGCCACACCGAGATTCCAGCAGGGAGTTTTGCCTTATAGCAGTACAACTCACTCAAGAAAGAGGGATGAGGTGTAGGGCTAATCTACGTGCGCTCACGCTCTGTGTCCCCGAGAAGGTTTCACGGAGCAGAATGCATCACCGACCGCTACCACGTGTGTGCACCAAAGAGGCCCTGTGTCGTGGGTGTTCTCAGGCCGACAGCGAAGACCTAGGTGTGTGCTGCACCCGCCCCCGGTGGTTCACACGTTGCGTGACCCTGTGCCTTTTGAAGATGCTCAGAGCGGGTGGCACCTGCGTGCTGCGAGCGCAAGAGGTGTAGAGTGTAAAGGCCTTTCACACTGGAGGAAAGGCTTGCATCTCATGGAGAAAATGTGTACGTCGCCCGGGAGATGGAGGCGCGCTCTTGACACCATTTCCTCTGCCCGTTTCAAACACAAGTGTTTGTACTCGATCTGGGCTGCCTGGTGAAACGCTTGGCAGTCCGCATCACCCTGAGCACCTTTCCTGAAGTTTGATTTGTAGCTGGGTAAACTCGGGCTTCAGAGGCTTAGATGAGACCAAACGTGTTCAGCTTGTGGCGAAAGCCTTTGACCAGAGGCACATAAGCTTGTGCTTGGGGCGAAGGCTAGGCAAGAACGTTTACACACTGGGTTTTTATCTTTACCCTAAGCTGTCCCTTTTGGCTGCAGCAGGTGGAGAGAACCCGCGGAGAGAGAACAGCTGCGAAGTGGATGCACACAACAGTCACCTCGATACCAGCCCCGGGCTCCCAAGCAACGATCCTTCCCCGCAGGGTACTTAACCCACCCAGGGATTCAAGCAGGGAGTTCGCCTTGTCCAACTCGCACAGGAGACTGGCATGAGATGTAGGGCTCATCTACTTGCGTTCACACTACGTGGCCCGGAGAAGTTCTCACGGAGCCGAATCCAGCACCCTTCCTCCACCACGTGTGTACACAAAGGAGCGCTGGGCAGTGGGTGTTCTCAGGCCAAGAGAGAAGCCCTTGTTCTGTGCTGCACCTGCTGGGTGGTTCAAAGGTTTTCTGACCTTCCTGCTCTGGAAGCTTTTCAGAGCTGAGGCTACGCCTGGGCTGCGAAAGCAGAGAGGCGTAGAGGCCTTTCACACTGAAGGCGTGGGCCTGTTTCCCATGGGGAAAGTGTACGTCGCCCAACCCCCACTCCCACCCCACCCCACCCCACCCCACCCTACTCCAACCCACCCCCAGCTGGAGGCGTGCGGGTTGACACCATTTTGTCCTGCCCATGGAAAATACAAAGAGGCGTACACGATTTGGGCTGTCTGGTGAAAGAATTTTGAATCGGCGGCACCCTGAGTACCTTTCCCGAAGTTTGCTTCCTAGCTGGTTAAACTCGGCATTCAGAGGCGAGATGAGAACAAACTTGCTCCGCGTGCGGCGAAGTGCCCTGATGCCCTGCCCTCAATGTTTGAGCTTCTGGCCAGCGTCAGGCAAGTACTTTGACACGTAGGAGTCTCACTTTTACTCCAAGCTGTCCCTGTTGGCTGAAGCAGTCGGCGTGTCTGTATCGCAGCCTGGGAGGCCGGGCGTTGGCGGAGTCTGCCAAGTGACTGGCCTCCATTTATAGCTAACTGAGAAACTGCGTCGAAGCTTTCGGGAGCCTCTTACAGGGAATGGTTGCAGTTGGGAATTGGAGACTGTGCTGGCAAACGTCAGCAGCTCCTCTCCCTCGGAGGGCTCTTGGTGTGCCGACTCCTAACGGCCAGCACGGTCCCCAGCTCGTGAACGGTCCCATTGCGAGCCGGTCTCGTCCGTGAAAGAGCCATGTGAGGCTGAGCTCCAAGAGTCGGGCTCCACACCTGGAGCCTTTGGGACAGGGCAGTCCTGAGCCGATGTGCCCACCAGGGGACGCGACCAAAGTTTACGTACCACAGGAAAGCGCATCAAGGCCTCGTGTTCTCTCCATGAAATGAACGTGAGCTTGAAGGGTGATGCGTCAGCCTGCACTGTGAACAGCTCGCTGGTACGCCTGTCTTTGCCCCCTCTCACGGTCTCACGCACCCGGGCTCAGTTCCGTGCAGGAATGCTGAGTGGGAGCGCCAGCCTCGCTTCTGGACTCGAAAGCCTTCCACCCCCTAATGGCAGGTTGTGTGTGTCTCTCACGTGGGGGGAGGAATGAGGTCGCCCACAGAGGTTCTGCCATGAAAGATCTAAAGACGCACGCTGCTGAGGAGCTTGTTCCTTATGGAGTGTCCCCGAAGGCCAGAAGCATGCCGAAGGTCTCTTTCAAAGCTGCCGGACGCTCTGCCGTTCTAGGCCTGAGATAAGGACCTTGTGACGGCACTGTAACCCCGCGAGATTCAGGAGACATCGCCAGTGCGAGTGGCAATCCGGAAGGAAGAACCTTCAAGGCGGAGTGTCCTTTCCTGTACAAAACGGCGCCCAAGTGGCTGAGGCAGGGAGCATTTTCCTTCACAGAACCGGCATCCTCGTATGCCTGTGGGTTACTCTAAAGAAACGACACTGTGAGCAACCTCTTCGAAAAGGCCTTCGCAAGCGACTAGGAGACAACAGCAGCGCAGTGGAGGCACAGACCATTGTCCTAGAGAGCAGCACAGTGTCTCTAGCAGCGATCGCTTCCCGGAGGATACTTAAGCCACACCGAGATTCCAGCAGGGAGTTTTGCCTTATAGCAGTACAACTCACTCAAGAAAGAGGGATGAGGTGTAGGGCTAAGCTACGTGCGCTCACGCTCTGTGTCCCCGAGAAGGTTTCACGGAGCAGAATGCATCACCGACCACTACCACGTGTGTGCACCAAAGAAGCCCTGTGCCGTGGGTGTTCTCAGGCCGACAGCGAAGACCTAGGTGTGTGCTGCACCCGCGCCCGGTGGTTCAAACGTTGCGTGACCCTGTGCCTTTTGAAGATGCTCAGAGCGGGTGGCACCTGCGTGCTGCGAGCGCAAGAGGTGTAGAGTGTAAAGGCCTTTCACACTGGAGGAAAGGCTTGCATCTCATGGAGAAAATGTGTACGTCGCCCGGGAGATGGAGGCGCGCTCTTGACACCATTTCCTCTGCCCGTTTAAAACACAAGTGTTTGTACTCGATCTGGGCTGCCTGGTGAAACGCTTGGCAGTCCGCATCACCCTGAGCACCTTTCCTGAAGTTTGATTTGTAGCTGGGTAAACTCGGGCTTCAGAGGCTTAGATGAGACCAAACGTGTTCAGCTTGTGGCGAAAGCCTTTGACCAGAGGCACATAAGCTTGTGCTTGGGGCGAAGGCTAGGCAAGAACGTTTACACACTGGGTTTTTATCTTTACCCTAAGCTGTCCCTTTTGGCTGCAGCAGGCAGAGAGAACCCGCGGAGAGAGAACAGCTGCGAAGTGGATGCACAGAACAGTCACCTCGATACGAGCCCCGGGCTCCCAAGCAACGATCCTTCCCCGCAGGGTACTTAACCCACCCAGGATTTCAAGCAGGGAGTTCGCCTTGTCCAACTCGCACAGGAGACTGGCATGAGATGTAGGGCTCATCTACTTGCGTTCACACTACGTGGCCCGGAGAAGTTCTCACGGAGCCGAATCCAGCACCCTTCCTCCACCACGTGTGTACACAAAGGAGCGCTGGGCATTGGGTGTTCTCAGGCCAAGAGAGAAGCCCTTGTTCTGTGCTGCACCTGCTGGGTGGTTCAAAGGTTTTCTGACCTTCCTGCTCTGGAAGCTTTTCAGAGCTGAGGCTACGCCTGGGCTGCGAAAGCAGAGAGGCGTAGAGGCCTTTCACACTGAAGGCGTGGGCCTGTTTCCCATGGGGAAAGTGTACGTCGCCCAACCCCCACTCCCACCCCACCCCACCCCACCCCACCCCACTCCAACCCACCCCCAGCTGGAGGCGTGCGGGTTGACACCATTTTGTCCTTCCCATGGAAAATACAAAGAGGCGTACACGATTTGGGCTGTCTGGTGAAAGAATTTTGAATCGGCGGCACCCTGAGTACCTTTCCCGAAGTTTGCTTCCTAGCTGGTTAAACTCGGCATTCAGAGGCGAGATGAGAATAAACTTGCTCCGCGTGCAGCGAAGTGCCTTGATGCCCTGCCCTAAATGTTTGAGCTTCTGGCCAGCGTCAGGCAAGTACTTTGACACGTAGGAGTCTCCCTTTTACTCCAAGCTGTCCCTGTTGGCTGAAGCAGTCGGCGTGTCTGTATCGCAGCCTGGGAGGCCGGGCGTTGGGGGAGTCTGCCAAGTGACTGGCCTCCATTTATAGCTAACTGAGAAACTGCGTCGAAGCTTTCGGGAGCCTCTTACAGGGAATGGTTGCAGTTGGGAATTGGAGACTGTGCTGGCAAACGTCAGCAGCTCCTCTCCCTCGGAGGGCTCTTGGTGTGCCGACTCCTAACAGCCAGCACGGTCCCCAGCTCGTGAACGGTCCCATTGCGAGCCGGTCTCGTCCGTGAAAGAGCCACGTGAGGCTGAGCTCCAAGAGTCGGGCTCCACACCTGGAGCTTTTGGGACAGGGCAGTCCTGAGCCGATGTGCCCACCAGGGGACGCGACCAAAGTTTACGTACCACAGGAAAGCGCATCAAGGCCTCGTGTTCTCTCCATGAAATGAACGTGAGCTTGAAGGGTGATGCGTCAGCGTGCACCGTGAACAGCTCGCTGGTACGCCTGTCTTTGCCCCCTCTCACGGTCTCACGCACCCGGGCTCAGTTCCGTGCAGGAATGCTGAGTGGGAGCGCCAGCCTCGCTTCTGGACTCGAAAGCCTTCCACCCCCTAATGGCAGGTTGTGTGTGTCTCTCACGTGGGGGGAGGAATGAGGTCACCCACAGAGGTTCTGCCATGAAAGATCTAAAGACGCACGCTGCTGAGGAGCTTGTTCCTCATGGAGCGTCCCCGAAGGCCAGAAGCATGCCGAAGGTCTCTTTCAAAGCTGCCGGACGCTCTGCCGTTCTAGGCCTGAGATAAGGACCTTGTGACAGCACTGTAACCCCGCGAGATTCAGGAGACATCGCCAGTGCGAGTGGCAATCCGGAAGGAAGAACCTTCAAGGCGGAGTGTCCTTTCCTGTACAAAACGGCGCCAAAGTGGCTGAGGCAGGGAGCATTTTCCTTCACAGAACCGGCATCCTCGTATGCCTGTGGGTTACTCTAAAGAAACGACACTGTGAGCAACCTCTTCGAAAAGGCCTTCGCAAGCGACTAGGAGACAACAGCAGCGCAGTGGAGGCACAGACCATTGTCCTAGAGAGCAGCACAGTGTCTCTAGCAGCGATCGCTTCCCGGAGGATACTTAAGCCACACCGAGATTCCAGCAGGGAGTTTTGCCTTATAGCAGTACAACTCACTCAAGAAAGAGGGATGAGGTGTAGGGCTAATCTACGTGCGCTCATGCTCTGTGTCCCCGAGAAGGTTTCACGGAGCAGAATGCATCACCGACCGCTACCACGTGTGTGCACCAAAGAGGCCCTGTGTCGTGGGTGTTCTCAGGCCGACAGCGAAGACCTAGGTGTGTGCTGCACCCGCCCCCGGTGGTTCACACGTTGCGTGACCCTGTGCCTTTTGAAGATGCTCAGAGCGGGTGGCACCTGCGTGCTGCGAGCGCAAGAGGTGTAGAGTGTAAAGGCCTTTCACACTGGAGGAAAGGCTTGCATCTCATGGAGAAAATGTGTACGTCGCCCGGGAGATGGAGGCGCGCTCTTGACACCATTTCCTCTGCCCGTTTAAAACACAAGTGTTTGTACTCGATCTGGGCTGCCTGGTGAAACACTTGGCAGTCCGCATCACCCTGAGCACCTTTCCTGAAGTTTGATTTGTAGCTGGGTAAACTCGGGCTTCAGAGGCTTAGATGAGACCAAACGTGTTCAGCTTGTGGTGAAAGCCTTTGACCAGAGGCACATAAGCTTGTGCTTGGGGCGAAGGCTAGGCAAAAACGTTTACACACTGGGTTTTTATCTTTACCCTAAGCTGTCCCTTTTGGCTGCAGCAGGTGGAGAGAACCCGCGGAGAGAGAACAGCTGCGAAGTGGATGCACACAACAGTCACCTCGATACCAGCCCCGGGCTCCCAAGCAACGATCCTTCCCCGCAGGGTACTTAACCCACCCAGGGATTCAAGCAGGGAGTTCGCCTTGTCCAACTCGCACAGGAGACTGGCATGAGATGTAGGGCTCATCTACTTGCGTTCACACTACGTGGCCCGGAGAAGTTCTCACGGAGCCGAATCCAGCACCCTTCCTCCACCACGTGTGTACACAAAGGAGCGCTGGGCAGTGGGTGTTCTCAGGCCAAGAGAGAAGCCCTTGTTCTGTGCTGCACCTGCTGGATGGTTCAAAGGTTTGCTGACCTTCCTGCTCTGGAAGCTTTTCAGAGCTGAGGCTACGCCTGGGCTGCGAAAGCAGAGAGGCGTAGAGGCCTTTCACACTGAAGGCGTGGGCCTGTTTCCCATGGGGAAAGTGTACGTCGCCCAACCCCCACTCCCACCCCACCCCACCCCACCCCACCCCACTCCAACCCACCCCCAGCTGGAGGCGTGCGGGTTGACACCATTTTGTCCTGCCCATGGAAAATACAAAGAGGCGTACACGATTTGGGCCGTCTGGTGAAAGAATTTTGAATCGGCGGCACCCTGAGTACCTTTCCCGAAGTTTGCTTCCTAGCTGGTTAAACTCGGCATTCAGAGGCGAGATGAGAACAAACTTGCTCCGCGTGCGGCGAAGTGCCCTGATGCCCTGCCCTCAATGTTTGAGCTTCTGGCCAGCGTCAGGCAAGTACTTTGACACGTAGGAGTCTCACTTTTACTCCAAGCTGTCCCTGTTGGCTGAAGCAGTCGGCGTGTCTGTATCGCAGCCTGGGAGGCCGGGCGTTGGCGGAGTCTGCCAAGTGACTGGCCTCCATTTATAGCTAACTGAGAAACTGCGTCGAAGCTTTCGGGAGCCTCTTACAGGGAATGGTTGCAGTTGGGAATTGGAGACTGTGCTGGCAAACGTCAGCAGCTCCTCTCCCTCGGAGGGCTCTTGGTGTGCCGACTCCTAACAGCCAGCACGGTCCCCAGCTCGTGAACGGTCCCATTGCGAGCCGGTCTCGTCCGTGAAAGAGCCACGTGAGGCTGAGCTCCAAGAGTCGGGCTCCACACCTGGAGCCTTTGGGACAGGGCAGTCCTGAGCCGATGTGCCCACCAGGGGACGCGACCAAAGTTTACGTACCACAGGAAAGCGCATCAAGGCCTCGTGTTCTCTCCATGAAATGAACGTGAGCTTGAAGGGTGATGCGTCAGCGTGCACCGTGAACAGCTCGCTGGTACGCCTGTCTTTGCCCCCTCTCACGGTCTCACGCACCCGGGCTCAGTTCCGTGCAGGAATGCTGAGTGGGAGCGCCAGCCTCGCTTCTGGACTCGAAAGCCTTCCACCCCCTAATGGCAGGTTGTGTGTGTCTCTCACGTGGGGGGAGGAATGAGGTCGCCCACAGAGGTTCTGCCATGAAAGATCTAAAGACGCACGCTGCTGAGGAGCTTGTTCCTCATGGAGCGTCCCCGAAGGCCAGAAGCATGCCGAAGGTCTCTTTCAAAGCTGCCGGACGCTCTGCCGTTCTAGGCCTGAGATAAGGACCTTGTGACGGCACTGTAACCCCGCGAGATTCAGGAGACATCGCCAGTGCGAGTGGCAATCCGGAAGGAAGAACCTTCAAGGCGGAGTGTCCTTTCCTGTACAAAACGGCGCCCAAGTGGCTGAGGCAGGGAGCATTTTCCTTCACAGAACCGGCATCCTCGTATGCCTGTGGGTTACTCTAAAGAAACGACACTGTGAGCAACCTCTTCGAAAAGGCCTTCGCAAGCGACTAGGAGACAACAGCAGCGCAGTGGAGGCACAGACCATTGTCCTAGAGAGCAGCACAGTGTCTCTAGCAGCGATCGCTTCCCGGAGGATACTTAAGCCACACCGAGATTCCAGCAGGGAGTTTTGCCTTATAGCAGTACAACTCACTCAAGAAAGAGGGATGAGGTGTAGGGCTAATCTACGTGCGCTCACGCTCTGTGTCCCCGAGAAGGTTTCACGGAGCAGAATGCATCACCGACCGCTACCACGTGTGTGCACCAAAGAAGCCCTGTGCCGTGGGTGTTCTCAGGCCGACAGCGAAGACCTAGGTGTGTGCTGCACCCGCGCCCGGTGGTTCAAACGTTGCGTGACCCTGTGCCTTTTGAAGATGCTCAGAGTGGGTGGCACCTGCGTGCTGCGAGCGCAAGAGGTGTAGAGTGTAAAGGCCTTTCACACTGGAGGAAAGGCTTGCATCTCATGGAGAAAATGTGTACGTCGCCCGGGAGATGGAGGCGCGCTCTTGACACCATTTCCTCTGCCCGTTTCAAACACAAGTGTTTGTACTCGATCTGGGCTGCCTGGTGAAACGCTTGGCAGTCCGCATCACCCTGAGCACCTTTCCTGAAGTTTGATTTGTAGCTGGGTAAACTCGGGTTTCAGAGGATTAGATGAGACCAAACGTGTTCAGCTTGTGGCGAAAGCCTTTGACCAGAGGCACATAAGCTTGTGCTTGGGGCGAAGGCTAGGCAAGAACGTTTACACACCGGGTTTTTATCTTTACCCTAAGCTGTCCCTTTTGGCTGCAGCAGGCGGAGAGAACCCGCGGAGAGAGAACAGCTGCGAAGTGGATGCACAGAACAGTCACCTCGATACGAGCCCCGGGCTCCCAAGCAATGATCCTTCCCCGCAGGGTACTTAACCCACCCAGGGATTCAAGCAGGGAGTTCACCTTGTCCAACTCGCACAGGAGACTGGCATGAGATGTAGGGCTCATCTAGTTGCGTTCACACTACGTGGCCCGGAGAAGTTCTCACGGAGCCGAATCCAGCGCCCTTCCTCCACCACGTGTGTACACAAAGGAGCGCTGGGCAGTGGGTGTTCTCAGGCCAAGAGAGAAGCCCTTGTTCTGTGCTGCACCTGCTGGGTGGTTCAAAGGTTTTCTGACCTTCCTGCTCTGGAAGCTTTTCAGAGCTTTGGCTACGCCTGGGCTGCGAAAGCATAGAGGCGTAGAGGCCTTTCACACTGAAGGCGTGGGCCTGTTTCCCATGGGGAAAGTGTACGTCGCCCAACCCCCACTCCCACCCCACCCCAGCCCACCCCACCCCACTCCAACCCACCCCCAGCTGGAGGCGTGCGGGTTGACACCATTTTGTCCTGCCCATGGAAAATACAAAGAGGCGTACACGATTTGGGCTGTCTGGTGAAAGAATTTTGAATCGGCGGCACCCTGAGTACCTTTCCCGAAGTTTGCTTCCTAGCTGGTTAAACTCGGCATTCAGAGGCGAGATGAGAACAAACTTGCTCCGCGTGCGGCGAAGTGCCCTGATGCCCTGCCCTAAATGTTTGAGCTTCTGGCCAGCGTCAGGCAAGTACTTTGACACGTAGGAGTCTCACTTTTACTCCAAGCTGTCCCTGTTGGCTGAAGCAGTCGGCGTGTCTGTATCGCAGCCTGGGAGGCCGGGCGTTGGGGGAGTCTGCCAAGTGACTGGCCTCCATTTATAGCTAACTGAGAAACTGCGTCGAAGCTTTCGGGAGCCTCTTACAGGGAATGGTTGCAGTTCGGAATTGGAGACTGTGCTGGCAAACGTCAGCAGCTCCTCTCCCTCGGAGGGCTCTTGGTGTGCTGACTCCTAACAGCCAGCACGGTCCCCAGCTCGTGAACGGTCCCATTGCGAGCCGGTCTCGTCCGTGATAGAGCCACGTGAGGCTGAGCTCCAAGAGTCGGGCTCCACACCTGGAGCCTTTGGGACAGGGCAGTCCTGAGCCGATGTGCCCACCAGGGGACGCGACCAAAGTTTACGTACCACAGGAAAGCGCATCAAGGCCTCGTGTTCTCTCCATGAAATGAACGTGAGCTTAAAGGGTGATGTGTCAGCGTGCACTGTGAACAGCTCGCTGGTATGCCTGTCTTTGCCCCCTCTCACGGTCTCACGCACCCGGGCTCAGTTCCGTGCAGGAATGCTGAGTGGGAGCGCCAGCCTCGCTTCTGGACTCGAAAGCCTTCCACCCCCTAATGGCAGGTTGTGTGTGTCTCTCACGTGGGGGGAGGAATGAGGTCGCCCACAGAGGTTCTGCCATGAAAGATCTAAAGACGCACGCTGCTGAGTAGCTTGTTCCTCATGGAGCGTCCCCGAAGGCCAGAAGCATGCCGAAGGTCTCTTTCAAAGCTGCCGGACGCTCTGCCGTTCTAGGCCTGAGATAAGGACCTTGTGACGGCACTGTAACCCCGCGAGATTCAGGAGACATCGCCAGTGCGAGTGGCAATCCGGAAGGAAGAACCTTCAAGGCGGAGTGTCCTTTCCTGTACAAAATGGCGCCCAAGTGGCTGAGGCAGGGAGCATTTTCCTTCACAGAACCGGCATCCTCGTATGCCTGTGGGTTACTCTAAAGAAACGACACTGTGAGCAACCTCTTCGAAAAGGCCTTCGCAAGCGACTTGGAGACAACAGCAGCGCAGTAGAGGCACAGACCATTGTCCTAGAGAGCAGCACAGTGTCTCTAGCAGCGATCGCTTCCCGGAGGATACTTAAGCCACACCGAGATTCCAGCAGGGAGTTTTGCCTTATAGCAGTACAACTCACTCAAGAAAGAGGGATGAGGTGTAGGGCTAATCTACGTGCGCTCACGCTCTGTGTCCCCGAGAAGGTTTCACGGAGCAGAATGCATCACCGACCGCTACCACGTGTGTGCACCAAAGAAGCCCTGTGCCGTGGGTGTTCTCAGGCCGACAGCGAAGACCTAGGTGTGTGCTGCACCCGCGCCCGGTGGTTCACACGTTGCGTGACCCTGTGCCTTTTGAAGATGCTCAGAGCGGGTGGCACCTGCGTGCTGCGAGCGCAAGAGGTGTAGAGTGTAAAGGCCTTTCACACTGGAGGAAGGGCTTGCATCTCATGGAGAAAATGTGTACGTCTCCCGGGAGATGGAGGCACGCTCTTGACACCATTTCCTCTGCCCGTTTAAAACACAGGTGTTTGTACTCGATCTGGGCTGCCTGGTGAAACGCTTGGCAGTCCGCATCACCCTGAGCACCTTTCCTGAAGTTTGATTCGTAGCTGGGTAAACTCGGGCTTCAGAGGCTTAGATGAGACCAAACGTGTTCAGCTTGTGGCGAAAGCCTTTGACCAGAGGCATATAAGCTTGTGCTTGGGGCGAGGGCTAGGCAAGAACGTTTACACACTGGGTTTTTATCTTTACCCTAAGCTGTCCCTTTTGGCTGCAGCAGGCGGAGGGAACCCGCGGAGAGAGAACAGCTGCGAAGTGGATGCACACAACAGTCACTTCGATACCAGCCCCGGGCTCCCAAGCAACGATCCTTCCCCGCAGGGTACTTAACCCACCCAGGGATTCAAGCAGGGAGTTCGCCTTGTCCAACTCGCACAGGAGACTGGCATGAGATGTAGGGCTCATCTACTTGCGTTCACACTACGTGGCCTGGAGAAGTTCTCACGGAGCCGAATCCAACACCCTTCCTCCACCACGTGTGTACACAAAGGAGCGCTGGGCAGTGGGTGTTCTCAGGCCAAGAGAGAAGCCCTTGTTCTGTGCTGCACCTGCTGGGTGGTTCAAAGGTTTTCTGACCTTCCTGCTCTGGAAGCTTTTCAGAGCTGAGGCTACGCCTGGGCTGCGAAAGCAGAGAGGCGTAGAGGCCTTTCACACTGAAGGCGTGGGCCTGTTTCCCATGGGGAAAGTGTACGTCGCCCAACCCCCACTCCCACCCCACCCCACCCCACCCCACCCCACTCCAACCCACCCCCAGCTGGAGGCATGCGGGTTGACACCATTTTGTCCTGCCCATGGAAAATACAAAGAGGCGTACACGATTTGGGCTGTCTGGTGAAAGAATTTTGAATCGGCGGCACCCTGAGTACCTTTCCCGAAGTTTGCTTCCTAGCTGGTTAAACTCGGCATTCAGAGGCGAGATGAGAACAAACTTGCTCCGCGTGCGGCGAAGTGCCTTGATGCCCTGCCCTAAATGTTTGAGCTTCTGGCCAGCGTCAGGCAAGTACTTTGACACGTAGGAGTCTCACTTTTACTCCAAGCTGTCCCTGTTGGCTGAAGCAGTCGGCGTGTCTGTATCGCAGCCTGGGAGGCCGGGCGTTGGGGTAGTCTGCCAAGTGACTGGCCTCCATTTATAGCTAACTGAGAAACTGCGTCGAAGCTTTCGGGAGCCTCTTACAGGGAATGGTTGCAGTTGGGAATTGGAGACTGTGCTGGCAAACGTCAGCAGCTCCTCTCCCTCGGAGGGCTCTTGGTGTGCCGACTCCTAACAGCCAGCACGGTCCCCAGCTCGTGAACGGTCCCATTGCGAGCCGGTCTCGTCCGTGAAAGAGCCACGTGAGGCTGAGCTCCAAGAGTCGGGCTCCACACCTGGAGCCTTTGGGACAGGGCAGTCCTGAGCCGATGTGCCCACCAGGGGATGCGACCAAAGTTTACGTACCACAGGAAAGCGCATCAAGGCCTCGTGTTCTCTCCATGAAATGAACGTGAGCTTGAAGGGTGATGCGTCAGCGTGCACCGTGAACAGCTCGCTGGTACGCCTGTCTTTGCCCCCTCTCACGGTCTCACGCACCCGGGCTCAGTTCCGTGCAGGAATGCTGAGTGGGAGCGCCAGCCTCGCTTCTGGACTCGAAAGCCTTCCACCCCCTAATGGCAGGTTGTGTGTGTCTCTCACGTGGGGGGAGGAATGAGGTCGCCCACAGAGGTTCTGCCATGAAAGATCTAAAGACGCACGCTGCTGAGGAGCTTGTTCCTCATGGAGCGTCCCCGAAGGCCAGAAGCATGCCGAAGGTCTCTTTCAAAGCTGCCGGACGCTCTGCCGTTCTAGGCCTGAGATAAGGACCTTGTGATGGCACTGTAACCCCGCGAGATTCAGGAGACATCGCCAGTGCGAGTGGCAATCCGGAAGGAAGAACCTTCAAGGCGGAGTGTCCTTTCCTGTACAAAACGGCGCCCAAGTGGCTGAGGCAGGGAGCATTTTCCTTCACAAAACCGGCATCCTCGTATGCCTGTGGGTTACTCTAAAGAAACGACACTGTGAGCAACCTCTTCGAAAAGGCCTTCGCAAGCGACTTGGAGACAACAGCAGCGCAGTGGAGGCACAGACCATTGTCCTAGAGAGCAGCACAGTGTCTCTAGCAGCGATCGCTTCCCGGAGGATACTTAAGCCACACCGAGATTCCAGCAGGGAGTTTTGCCTTATAGCAGTACAACTCACTCAAGAAAGAGGGATGAGGTGTAGGGCTAATCTACGTGCGCTCACGCTCTGTGTCCCCGAGAAGGTTTCACGGAGCAGAATGCATCACCGACCGCTACCACGTGTGTGCACCAAAGAAGCCCTGTGCCGTGGGTGTTCTCAGGCCGACAGCGAAGACCTAGGTGTGTGCTGCACCCGCGCCCGGTGGTTCACACGTTGCGTGACCCTGTGCCTTTTGAAGATGCTCAGAGCGGGTGGCACCTGCGTGCTGCGAGCGCAAGAGGTGTAGAGTGTAAAGGCCTTTCACACTGGAGGAAGGGCTTGCATCTCATGGAGAAAATGTGTACGTCGCCCGGGAGATGGAGGCACGCTCTTGACACCATTTCCTCTGCCCGTTTCAAACACAAGTGTTTGTACTCGATCTGGGCTGCCTGGTGAAACGCTTGGCAGTCCGCATCACCCTGAGCACCTTTCCTGAAGTTTGATTCGTAGCTGGGTAAACTCGGGCTTCAGAGGCTTAGATGAGACCAAACGTGTTCAGCTTGTGGCGAAAGCCTTTGACCAGAGGCATATAAGCTTGTGCTTGGGGCGAGGGCTAGGCAAGAACGTTTACACACTGGGTTTTTATCTTTACCCTAAGCTGTCCCTTTTGGCTGCAGCAGGCGGAGGGAACCCGCGGAGAGAGAACAGCTGCGAAGTGGATGCACACAACAGTCACCTCGATACCAGCCCCGGGCTCCCAAGCAACGATCCTTCCCCGCAGGGTACTTAACCCACCCAGGGATTCAAGCAGGGAGTTCGCCTTGTCCAACTCGCACAGGAGACTGGCATGAGATGTAGGGCTCATCTACTTGCGTTCACACTACGTGGACCGGAGAAGTTCTCACGGAGCCGAATCCAGCACCCTTCCTCCACCACGTGTGTACACAAAGCAGCGCTGGGCAGTGGGTGTTCTCGGGCCAAGAGAGAAGCCCTTGTTCTGTGCTGCACCTGCTGGGTGGTTCAAAGGCTTTCTGACCTTCCTGCTCTGGAAGCTTTTCAGAGCTGAGGCTACGCCTGGGCTGCGAAAGCAGAGAGGCGTAGAGGCCTTTCACACTGAAGGCGTGGGCCTGTTTCCCATGGGGAAAGTGTACGTCACCCAACCCCCACTCCCACCCCACCCCACCCCACCCCACCCCACTCCAACCCACCCCCAGCTGGAGGCGTGCAGGTTGACACCATTTTGTCCTGCCCATGGAAAATACAAAGAGGCGTACACGATTTGGGCTGTCTGGTGAAAGAATTTTGAATCGGCGGCACCCTGAGTACCTTTCCCGAAGTTTGCTTCCTAGCTGGTTAAACTCGGCATTCAGAGGCGAGATGAGAACAAACTTGCTCCGCGTGCGGCGAAGTGCCTTGATGCCCTGCCCTAAATGTTTGAGCTTCTGGCCAGCGTCAGGCAAGTACTTTGACACGTAGGAGTCTCCCTTTTACTCCAAGCTGTCCCTGTTGGCTGAAGCAGTCGGCGTGTCTGTATCGCAGCCTGGGAGGCCGGGCGTTGGGGGAGTCTGCCAAGTGACTGGCCTCCATTTATAGCTAACTGAGAAACTGCGTCGAAGCTTTCGGGAGCCTCTTACAGGGAATGGTTGCAGTTCGGAATTGGAGACTGTGCTGGCAAACGTCAGCAGCTCCTCTCCCTCGGAGGGCTCTTGGTGTGCCGACTCCTAACAGCCAGCACGGTCCCCAGCTCGTGATCGGTCCCATTGCGAGCCGGTCTCGTCCGTGAAAGAGCCACGTGAGGCTGAGCTCCAAGAGTCGGGCTCCACAACTGGAGCCTTTGGGACAGGGCAGTCCTGAGGCGATGTGCCCACCAGGGGACGCGACCAAAGTTTACCTACCACAGGAAAGCGCATCAAGGCCTTGTGTTCTCTCCATGAAATGAACGTGAGCTTGAAGGGTGATGCGTCAGCGTGCACCGTGAACAGCTCGCTGGTACGCCTGTCTTTGCCCCCTCTCACGGTCTCACGCACCCGGGCTCAGTTCCGTGCAGGAATGCTGAGTGGGAGCGCCAGCCTCGCTTCTGGACTCGAAAGCCTTCCACCCCCTAATGGCAGGTTGTGTGTGTCTCTCACGTGGGGGGAGGAATGAGGTCGCCCACAGAGGTTCTGCCATGAAAGATCTAAAGACACACGCTGCTGAGGAGCTTGTTCCTCATGGAGCGTCCCCGAAGGCCAGAAGCATGCCGAAGGTCTCTTTCAAAGCTGCCGGAAGCTCTGCCATTCTAGGCCTGAGATAAGGACCTTGTGACGGCACTGTAACCCCGCGAGATTCAGGAGACATCGCCAGTGCGAGTGGCAATCCGGAAGGAAGAACCTTCAAGGCGGAGTGTCCTTTCCTGTACAAAACGGCGCCCAAGTGGCTGAGGTAGGGAGCATTTTCCTTCACAAAACCGGCATCCTCGTATGCCTGTGGGTTACTCTAAAGAAACGACACTGTGAGCAACCTCTTCGAAAAGGCCTTCGCAAGCGACTTGGAGACAACAGCAGCGCAGTGGAGGCACAGACCATTGTCCTAGAGAGCAGCACAGTGTCTCTAGCAGCGATCGCTTCCCGGAGGATACTTAAGCCACACCGAGATTCCAGCAGGGAGTTTTGCCTTATAGCAGTACAACTCACTCAAGAAAGAGGGATGAGGTGTAGGGCTAATCTACGTGCGCTCACGCTCTGTGTCCCCGAGAAGGTTTCACGGAGCAGAATGCATCACCGACCGCTACCACGTGTGTGCACCAAAGAAGCCCTGTGCCGTGGGTGTTCTCAGGCCGACAGCGAAGACCTAGGTGTGTGCTGCACCCGCGCCCGGTGGTTCACACGTTGCGTGACCCTGTGCCTTTTGAAGATGCTCAGAGCGGGTGGCACCTGCGTGCTGCGAGCGCAAGAGGTGTAGAGTGTAAAGGCCTTTCACACTGGAGGAAGGGCTTGCATCTCATGGAGAAAATGTGTACGTCGCCCGGGAGATGGAGGCACGCTCTTGACACCATTTCCTCTGCCCGTTTCAAACACAAGTGTTTGTACTCGATCTGGGCTGCCTGGTGAAACGCTTGGCAGTCCGCATCACCCTGAGCACCTTTCCTGAAGTTTGATTCGTAGCTGGGTAAACTCGGGCTTCAGAGGCTTAGATGAGACCAAACGTGTTCAGCTTGTGGCGAAAGCCTTTGACCAGAGGCATATAAGCTTGTGCTTGGGGCGAGGGCTAGGCAAGAACGTTTACACACTGGGTTTTTATCTTTACCCTAAGCTGTCCCTTTTGGCTGCAGCAGGCGGAGGGAACCCGCGGAGAGAGAACAGCTGCGAAGTGGATGCACACAACAGTCACCTCGATACCAGCCCCGGGCTCCCAAGCAACGATCCTTCCCCGCAGGGTACTTAACCCACCCAGGGATTCAAGCAGGGAGTTCGCCTTGTCCAACTCGCACAGGAGACTGGCATGAGATGTAGGGCTCATCTACTTGCGTTCACACTACGTGGACCGGAGAAGTTCTCACGGAGCCGAATCCAGCACCCTTCCTCCACCACGTGTGTACACAAAGCAGCGCTGGGCAGTGGGTGTTCTCGGGCCAAGAGAGAAGCCCTTGTTCTGTGCTGCACCTGCTGGGTGGTTCAAAGGCTTTCTGACCTTCCTGCTCTGGAAGCTTTTCAGAGCTGAGGCTACGCCTGGGCTGCGAAAGCAGAGAGGCGTAGAGGCCTTTCACACTCAAGGCGTGGGCCTGTTTCCCATGGGGAAAGTGTACGTCGCCCAACCCCCACTCCCACCCCACCCCACCCCACCCCACCCCACTCCAACCCACCCCCAGCTGGAGGCGTGCGGGTTGACACCATTTTGTCCTGCCCATGGAAAATACAAAGAGGCGTACATGATTTGGGCTGTCTGGTGAAAGAATTTTGAATCGGCGGCACCCTGAGTACCTTTCCCGAAGTTTGCTTCCTAGCTGGTTAAACTCGGCATTCAGAGGCGAGATGAGAACAAACTTGCTCCGCGTGCAGCGAAGTGCCTTGATGCCCTGCCCTAAATGTTTGAGCTTCTGGCCAGCGTCAGGCAAGTACTTTGACACGTAGGAGTCTCCCTTTTACTCCAAGCTGTCCCTGTTGGCTGAAGCAGTCGGCATGTCTGTATCGCAGCCTGGGAGGCCGGGCGTTGGGGGAGTCTGCCAAGTGACTGGCCTCCATTTATAGCTAACTGAGAAACTGCGTCGAAGCTTTCGGGAGCCTCTTACAGGGAATGGTTGCAGTTGGGAATTGGAGACTGTGCTGGCAAACGTCAGCAGCTCCTCTCCCTCGGAGGGCTCTTGGTGTGCCGACTCCTAACAGCCAGCACGGTCCCCAGCTCGTGAACGGTCCCATTGCGAGCCGGTCTCGTCCGTGAAAGAGCCACGTGAGGCTGAGCTCCAAGAGTCGGGCTCCACACCTGGAGCCTTTGGGACAGGGCAGTCCTGAGCCGATGTGCCCACCAGGGGACGCGACCAAAGTTTACGTACCACAGGAAAGCGCATCAAGGCCTCGTGTTCTCTCCATGAAATGAACGTGAGCTTGAAGGGTGATGCGTCAGCGTGCACCGTGAACAGCTCGCTGGTACGCCTGTCTTTGCCCCCTCTCACGGTCTCACGCACCCGGGCTCAGTTCCGTGCAGGAATGCTGAGTGGGAGCGCCAGCCTCGCTTCTGGACTCGAAAGCCTTCCACCCCCTAATGGCAGGTTGTGTGTGTCTCTCACGTGGGGGGAGGAATGAGGTCGCCCACAGAGGTTCTGCCATGAAAGATCTAAAGACGCACGCTGCTGAGGAGCTTGTTCCTCATGGAGCGTCCCCGAAGGCCAGAAGCATGCCGAAGGTCTCTTTCAAAGCTGCCGGACGCTCTGCCGTTCTAGGCCTGAGATAAGGACCTTGTGACGGCACTGTAACCCCGCGAGATTCAGGAGACATCGCCAGTGCGAGTGGCAATCCGGAAGGAAGAACCTTCAAGGCGGAGTGTCCTTTCCTGTACAAAATGGCGCCCAAGTGGCTGAGGCAGGGAGCATTTTCCTTCACAGAACCGGCATCCTCGTATGCCTGTGGGTTACTCTAAAGAAACGACACTGTGAGCAACCTCTTCGAAAAGGCCTTCGCAAGCGACTTGGAGACAACAGCAGCGCAGTAGAGGCACAGACCATTGTCCTAGAGAGCAGCACAGTGTCTCTAGCAGCGATCGCTTCCCGGAGGATACTTAAGCCACACCGAGATTCCAGCAGGGAGTTTTGCCTTATAGCAGTACAACTCACTCAAGAAAGAGGGATGAGGTGTAGGGCTAATCTACGTGCGCTCACGCTCTGTGTCCCCGAGAAGGTTTCACGGAGCAGAATGCATCACCGACCGCTACCACGTGTGTGCACCAAAGAAGCCCTGTGCCGTGGGTGTTCTCAGGCCGACAGCGAAGACCTAGGTGTGTGCTGCACCCGCGCCCGGTGGTTCACACGTTGCGTGACCCTGTGCCTTTTGAAGATGCTCAGAGCGGGTGGCACCTGCGTGCTGCGAGCGCAAGAGGTGTAGAGTGTAAAGGCCTTTCACACTGGAGGAAGGGCTTGCATCTCATGGAGAAAATGTGTACGTCTCCCGGGAGATGGAGGCACGCTCTTGACACCATTTCCTCTGCCCGTTTAAAACACAGGTGTTTGTACTCGATCTGGGCTGCCTGGTGAAACGCTTGGCAGTCCGCATCACCCTGAGCACCTTTCCTGAAGTTTGATTCGTAGCTGGGTAAACTCGGGCTTCAGAGGCTTAGATGAGACCAAACGTGTTCAGCTTGTGGCGAAAGCCTTTGACCAGAGGCATATAAGCTTGTGCTTGGGGCGAGGGCTAGGCAAGAACGTTTACACACTGGGTTTTTATCTTTACCCTAAGCTGTCCCTTTTGGCTGCAGCAGGCGGAGGGAACCCGCGGAGAGAGAACAGCTGCGAAGTGGATGCACACAACAGTCACTTCGATACCAGCCCCGGGCTCCCAAGCAACGATCCTTCCCCGCAGGGTACTTAACCCACCCAGGGATTCAAGCAGGGAGTTCGCCTTGTCCAACTCGCACAGGAGACTGGCATGAGATGTAGGGCTCATCTACTTGCGTTCACACTACGTGGCCTGGAGAAGTTCTCACGGAGCCGAATCCAACACCCTTCCTCCACCACGTGTGTACACAAAGGAGCGCTGGGCAGTGGGTGTTCTCAGGCCAAGAGAGAAGCCCTTGTTCTGTGCTGCACCTGCTGGGTGGTTCAAAGGTTTTCTGACCTTCCTGCTCTGGAAGCTTTTCAGAGCTGAGGCTACGCCTGGGCTGCGAAAGCAGAGAGGCGTAGAGGCCTTTCACACTGAAGGCGTGGGCCTGTTTCCCATGGGGAAAGTGTACGTCGCCCAACCCCCACTCCCACCCCACCCCACCCCACCCCACCCCACTCCAACCCACCCCCAGCTGGAGGCATGCGGGTTGACACCATTTTGTCCTGCCCATGGAAAATACAAAGAGGCGTACACGATTTGGGCTGTCTGGTGAAAGAATTTTGAATCGGCGGCACCCTGAGTACCTTTCCCGAAGTTTGCTTCCTAGCTGGTTAAACTCGGCATTCAGAGGCGAGATGAGAACAAACTTGCTCCGCGTGCGGCGAAGTGCCTTGATGCCCTGCCCTAAATGTTTGAGCTTCTGGCCAGCGTCAGGCAAGTACTTTGACACGTAGGAGTCTCACTTTTACTCCAAGCTGTCCCTGTTGGCTGAAGCAGTCGGCGTGTCTGTATCGCAGCCTGGGAGGCCGGGCGTTGGGGTAGTCTGCCAAGTGACTGGCCTCCATTTATAGCTAACTGAGAAACTGCGTCGAAGCTTTCGGGAGCCTCTTACAGGGAATGGTTGCAGTTGGGAATTGGAGACTGTGCTGGCAAACGTCAGCAGCTCCTCTCCCTCGGAGGGCTCTTGGTGTGCCGACTCCTAACAGCCAGCACGGTCCCCAGCTCGTGAACGGTCCCATTGCGAGCCGGTCTCGTCCGTGAAAGAGCCACGTGAGGCTGAGCTCCAAGAGTCGGGCTCCACACCTGGAGCCTTTGGGACAGGGCAGTCCTGAGCCGATGTGCCCACCAGGGGATGCGACCAAAGTTTACGTACCACAGGAAAGCGCATCAAGGCCTCGTGTTCTCTCCATGAAATGAACGTGAGCTTGAAGGGTGATGCGTCAGCGTGCACCGTGAACAGCTCGCTGGTACGCCTGTCTTTGCCCCCTCTCACGGTCTCACGCACCCGGGCTCAGTTCCGTGCAGGAATGCTGAGTGGGAGCGCCAGCCTCGCTTCTGGACTCGAAAGCCTTCCACCCCCTAATGGCAGGTTGTGTGTGTCTCTCACGTGGGGGGAGGAATGAGGTCGCCCACAGAGGTTCTGCCATGAAAGATCTAAAGACGCACGCTGCTGAGGAGCTTGTTCCTCATGGAGCGTCCCCGAAGGCCAGAAGCATGCCGAAGGTCTCTTTCAAAGCTGCCGGACGCTCTGCCGTTCTAGGCCTGAGATAAGGACCTTGTGATGGCACTGTAACCCCGCGAGATTCAGGAGACATCGCCAGTGCGAGTGGCAATCCGGAAGGAAGAACCTTCAAGGCGGAGTGTCCTTTCCTGTACAAAACGGCGCCCAAGTGGCTGAGGCAGGGAGCATTTTCCTTCACAAAACCGGCATCCTCGTATGCCTGTGGGTTACTCTAAAGAAACGACACTGTGAGCAACCTCTTCGAAAAGGCCTTCGCAAGCGACTTGGAGACAACAGCAGCGCAGTGGAGGCACAGACCATTGTCCTAGAGAGCAGCACAGTGTCTCTAGCAGCGATCGCTTCCCGGAGGATACTTAAGCCACACCGAGATTCCAGCAGGGAGTTTTGCCTTATAGCAGTACAACTCACTCAAGAAAGAGGGATGAGGTGTAGGGCTAATCTACGTGCGCTCACGCTCTGTGTCCCCGAGAAGGTTTCACGGAGCAGAATGCATCACCGACCGCTACCACGTGTGTGCACCAAAGAAGCCCTGTGCCGTGGGTGTTCTCAGGCCGACAGCGAAGACCTAGGTGTGTGCTGCACCCGCGCCCGGTGGTTCACACGTTGCGTGACCCTGTGCCTTTTGAAGATGCTCAGAGCGGGTGGCACCTGCGTGCTGCGAGCGCAAGAGGTGTAGAGTGTAAAGGCCTTTCACACTGGAGGAAGGGCTTGCATCTCATGGAGAAAATGTGTACGTCGCCCGGGAGATGGAGGCACGCTCTTGACACCATTTCCTCTGCCCGTTTCAAACACAAGTGTTTGTACTCGATCTGGGCTGCCTGGTGAAACGCTTGGCAGTCCGCATCACCCTGAGCACCTTTCCTGAAGTTTGATTCGTAGCTGGGTAAACTCGGGCTTCAGAGGCTTAGATGAGACCAAACGTGTTCAGCTTGTGGCGAAAGCCTTTGACCAGAGGCATATAAGCTTGTGCTTGGGGCGAGGGCTAGGCAAGAACGTTTACACACTGGGTTTTTATCTTTACCCTAAGCTGTCCCTTTTGGCTGCAGCAGGCGGAGGGAACCCGCGGAGAGAGAACAGCTGCGAAGTGGATGCACACAACAGTCACCTCGATACCAGCCCCGGGCTCCCAAGCAACGATCCTTCCCCGCAGGGTACTTAACCCACCCAGGGATTCAAGCAGGGAGTTCGCCTTGTCCAACTCGCACAGGAGACTGGCATGAGATGTAGGGCTCATCTACTTGCGTTCACACTACGTGGACCGGAGAAGTTCTCACGGAGCCGAATCCAGCACCCTTCCTCCACCACGTGTGTACACAAAGCAGCGCTGGGCAGTGGGTGTTCTCGGGCCAAGAGAGAAGCCCTTGTTCTGTGCTGCACCTGCTGGGTGGTTCAAAGGCTTTCTGACCTTCCTGCTCTGGAAGCTTTTCAGAGCTGAGGCTACGCCTGGGCTGCGAAAGCAGAGAGGCGTAGAGGCCTTTCACACTGAAGGCGTGGGCCTGTTTCCCATGGGGAAAGTGTACGTCACCCAACCCCCACTCCCACCCCACCCCACCCCACCCCACCCCACTCCAACCCACCCCCAGCTGGAGGCGTGCAGGTTGACACCATTTTGTCCTGCCCATGGAAAATACAAAGAGGCGTACACGATTTGGGCTGTCTGGTGAAAGAATTTTGAATCGGCGGCACCCTGAGTACCTTTCCCGAAGTTTGCTTCCTAGCTGGTTAAACTCGGCATTCAGAGGCGAGATGAGAACAAACTTGCTCCGCGTGCGGCGAAGTGCCTTGATGCCCTGCCCTAAATGTTTGAGCTTCTGGCCAGCGTCAGGCAAGTACTTTGACACGTAGGAGTCTCCCTTTTACTCCAAGCTGTCCCTGTTGGCTGAAGCAGTCGGCGTGTCTGTATCGCAGCCTGGGAGGCCGGGCGTTGGGGGAGTCTGCCAAGTGACTGGCCTCCATTTATAGCTAACTGAGAAACTGCGTCGAAGCTTTCGGGAGCCTCTTACAGGGAATGGTTGCAGTTCGGAATTGGAGACTGTGCTGGCAAACGTCAGCAGCTCCTCTCCCTCGGAGGGCTCTTGGTGTGCCGACTCCTAACAGCCAGCACGGTCCCCAGCTCGTGATCGGTCCCATTGCGAGCCGGTCTCGTCCGTGAAAGAGCCACGTGAGGCTGAGCTCCAAGAGTCGGGCTCCACAACTGGAGCCTTTGGGACAGGGCAGTCCTGAGGCGATGTGCCCACCAGGGGACGCGACCAAAGTTTACCTACCACAGGAAAGCGCATCAAGGCCTTGTGTTCTCTCCATGAAATGAACGTGAGCTTGAAGGGTGATGCGTCAGCGTGCACCGTGAACAGCTCGCTGGTACGCCTGTCTTTGCCCCCTCTCACGGTCTCACGCACCCGGGCTCAGTTCCGTGCAGGAATGCTGAGTGGGAGCGCCAGCCTCGCTTCTGGACTCGAAAGCCTTCCACCCCCTAATGGCAGGTTGTGTGTGTCTCTCACGTGGGGGGAGGAATGAGGTCGCCCACAGAGGTTCTGCCATGAAAGATCTAAAGACACACGCTGCTGAGGAGCTTGTTCCTCATGGAGCGTCCCCGAAGGCCAGAAGCATGCCGAAGGTCTCTTTCAAAGCTGCCGGAAGCTCTGCCATTCTAGGCCTGAGATAAGGACCTTGTGACGGCACTGTAACCCCGCGAGATTCAGGAGACATCGCCAGTGCGAGTGGCAATCCGGAAGGAAGAACCTTCAAGGCGGAGTGTCCTTTCCTGTACAAAACGGCGCCCAAGTGGCTGAGGTAGGGAGCATTTTCCTTCACAAAACCGGCATCCTCGTATGCCTGTGGGTTACTCTAAAGAAACGACACTGTGAGCAACCTCTTCGAAAAGGCCTTCGCAAGCGACTTGGAGACAACAGCAGCGCAGTGGAGGCACAGACCATTGTCCTAGAGAGCAGCACAGTGTCTCTAGCAGCGATCGCTTCCCGGAGGATACTTAAGCCACACCGAGATTCCAGCAGGGAGTTTTGCCTTATAGCAGTACAACTCACTCAAGAAAGAGGGATGAGGTGTAGGGCTAATCTACGTGCGCTCACGCTCTGTGTCCCCGAGAAGGTTTCACGGAGCAGAATGCATCACCGACCGCTACCACGTGTGTGCACCAAAGAAGCCCTGTGCCGTGGGTGTTCTCAGGCCGACAGCGAAGACCTAGGTGTGTGCTGCACCCGCGCCCGGTGGTTCACACGTTGCGTGACCCTGTGCCTTTTGAAGATGCTCAGAGCGGGTGGCACCTGCGTGCTGCGAGCGCAAGAGGTGTAGAGTGTAAAGGCCTTTCACACTGGAGGAAGGGCTTGCATCTCATGGAGAAAATGTGTACGTCGCCCGGGAGATGGAGGCACGCTCTTGACACCATTTCCTCTGCCCGTTTCAAACACAAGTGTTTGTACTCGATCTGGGCTGCCTGGTGAAACGCTTGGCAGTCCGCATCACCCTGAGCACCTTTCCTGAAGTTTGATTCGTAGCTGGGTAAACTCGGGCTTCAGAGGCTTAGATGAGACCAAACGTGTTCAGCTTGTGGCGAAAGCCTTTGACCAGAGGCATATAAGCTTGTGCTTGGGGCGAGGGCTAGGCAAGAACGTTTACACACTGGGTTTTTATCTTTACCCTAAGCTGTCCCTTTTGGCTGCAGCAGGCGGAGGGAACCCGCGGAGAGAGAACAGCTGCGAAGTGGATGCACACAACAGTCACCTCGATACCAGCCCCGGGCTCCCAAGCAACGATCCTTCCCCGCAGGGTACTTAACCCACCCAGGGATTCAAGCAGGGAGTTCGCCTTGTCCAACTCGCACAGGAGACTGGCATGAGATGTAGGGCTCATCTACTTGCGTTCACACTACGTGGACCGGAGAAGTTCTCACGGAGCCGAATCCAGCACCCTTCCTCCACCACGTGTGTACACAAAGCAGCGCTGGGCAGTGGGTGTTCTCGGGCCAAGAGAGAAGCCCTTGTTCTGTGCTGCACCTGCTGGGTGGTTCAAAGGCTTTCTGACCTTCCTGCTCTGGAAGCTTTTCAGAGCTGAGGCTACGCCTGGGCTGCGAAAGCAGAGAGGCGTAGAGGCCTTTCACACTCAAGGCGTGGGCCTGTTTCCCATGGGGAAAGTGTACGTCGCCCAACCCCCACTCCCACCCCACCCCACCCCACCCCACCCCACTCCAACCCACCCCCAGCTGGAGGCGTGCGGGTTGACACCATTTTGTCCTGCCCATGGAAAATACAAAGAGGCGTACATGATTTGGGCTGTCTGGTGAAAGAATTTTGAATCGGCGGCACCCTGAGTACCTTTCCCGAAGTTTGCTTCCTAGCTGGTTAAACTCGGCATTCAGAGGCGAGATGAGAACAAACTTGCTCCGCGTGCAGCGAAGTGCCTTGATGCCCTGCCCTAAATGTTTGAGCTTCTGGCCAGCGTCAGGCAAGTACTTTGACACGTAGGAGTCTCCCTTTTACTCCAAGCTGTCCCTGTTGGCTGAAGCAGTCGGCATGTCTGTATCGCAGCCTGGGAGGCCGGGCGTTGGGGGAGTCTGCCAAGTGACTGGCCTCCATTTATAGCTAACTGAGAAACTGCGTCGAAGCTTTCGGGAGCCTCTTACAGGGAATGGTTGCAGTTGGGAATTGGAGACTGTGCTGGCAAACGTCAGCAGCTCCTCTCCCTCGGAGGGCTCTTGGTGTGCCGACTCCTAACAGCCAGCACGGTCCCCAGCTCGTGAACGGTCCCATTGCGAGCCGGTCTCGTCCGTGAAAGAGCCACGTGAGGCTGAGCTCCAAGAGTCGGGCTCCACACCTGGAGCCTTTGGGACAGGGCAGTCCTGAGCCGATGTGCCCACCAGGGGACGCGACCAAAGTTTACGTACCACAGGAAAGCGCATCAAGGCCTCGTGTTCTCTCCATGAAATGAACGTGAGCTTGAAGGGTGATGCGTCAGCGTGCACCGTGAACAGCTCGCTGGTACGCCTGTCTTTGCCCCCTCTCACGGTCTCACGCACCCGGGCTCAGTTCCGTGCAGGAATGCTGAGTGGGAGCGCCAGCCTCGCTTCTGGACTCGAAAGCCTTCCACCCCCTAATGGCAGGTTGTGTGTGTCTCTCACGTGGGGGGAGGAATGAGGTCGCCCACAGAGGTTCTGCCATGAAAGATCTAAAGACGCACGCTGCTGAGGAGCTTGTTCCTCATGGAGCGTCCCCGAAGGCCAGAAGCATGCCGAAGGTCTCTTTCAAAGCTGCCGGACGCTCTGCCGTTCTAGGCCTGAGATAAGGACCTTGTGACGGCACTGTAACCCCGCGAGATTCAGGAGACATCGCCAGTGCGAGTGGCAATCCGGAAGGAAGAACCTTCAAGGCGGAGTGTCCTTTCCTGTACAAAACGGCGCCCAAGTGGCTGAGGCAGGGAGCATTTTCCTTCACAGAACCGGCATCCTCGTATGCCTGTGGGTTACTCTAAAGAAACGACACTGTGAGCAACCTCTTCGAAAAGGCCTTCGCAAGCGACTTGGAGACAACAGCAGCGCAGTGGAGGCACAGACCATTGTCCTAGAGAGCAGCACATTGTCTCTAGCAGTGATCGCTTCCCGGAGGATACTTAAGCCACACCGAGATTCCAGCAGGGAGTTTTGCCTTATAGCAGTACAACTCACTCAAGAAAGAGGGATGAGGTGTAGGGCTAATCTACGTGCGCTCACGCTCTGTGTCCCCGAGAAGGTTTCACGGAGCAGAATGCATCACCGACCGCTACCACGTGTGTGCACCAAAGAAGCCCTGTGCCGTGGGTGTTCTCAGGCCGACAGCGAAGACCTAGGTGTGTGCTGCACCCGCGCTCGGTGGTTCACACGTTGCGTGACCCTGTGCCTTTTGAAGATGCTCAGAGCGGGTGGCACCTGCGTGCTGCGAGCGCAAGAGGTGTAGAGTGTAAAGGCCTTTCACACTGGAGGAAAGGCTTGCATCTCATGGAGAAAATGTGTACGTCGCCCGGGAGATGGAGGCGCGCTCTTGACACCATTTCCTCTGCCCGTTTCAAACACAAGTGTTTGTACTCGATCTGGGCTGCCTGGTGAAACGCTTGGCAGTCCGCATCACCCTGAGCACCTTTCCTGAAGTTTGATTCGTAGCTGGGTAAACTCGGGCTTCAGAGGCTTAGATGAGACCAAACGTGTTCAGCTTGTGGCGAAAGCCTTTGACCAGAGGCATATGTGCTTGTGCTTGGGGCGAGGGCTAGGCAAGAACGTTTACACACTGGGTTTTTATCTTTACCCTAAGCTGTCCCTTTTGGCTGCAGCAGGCGGAGGGAACCCGCGGAGAGAGAACAGCTGCGAAGTGGATGCACAGAACAGTCACCTCGATACCAGCCCCGGGCTCCCAAGCAACGATCCTTCCCCGAAGGGTACTTAACCCACCCAGGGATTCAAGCAGGGAGTTCGCCTTGTCCAACTCGCACAGGAGACTGGCATGAGATGTAGGGCTCATCTACTTGCGTTCACACTACGTGGCCCGGAGAAGTTCTCACGGAGCCGAATCCAGCACCCTTCCTCCACCACGTGTGTACACAAAGGAGCGCTGGGCAGTGGGTGTTCTCAGGCCAAGAGAGAAGCCCTTGTTCTGTGCTGCACCTGCTGGGTGGTTCAAAGGTTTTCTGACCTTCCTGCTCTGGAAGCTTTTCAGAGCTGAGGCTACGCCTGGGCTGCGAAAGCAGAGAGGCGTAGAGGCCTTTCACACTGAAGGCGTGGGCCTGTTTCCCATGGGGAAAGTGTACGTCGCCCAACCCCCACTCCCACCCCACCCCACCCCACCCCACCCCACTCCAACCCACCCCCAGCTGGAGGCGTGCGGGTTGACACCATTTTGTCCTGCCCATGGAAAATACAAAGAGGCGTACACGATTTGGGCTGTCTGGTGAAAGAATTTTGAATCGGCGGCACCCTGAGTACCTTTCCCGAAGTTTGCTTCCTAGCTGGTTAAACTCGGCATTCAGAGGCGAGATGAGAACAAACTTGCTCCGCGTGCGGCGAAGTGCCTTGATGCCCTGCCCTAAATGTTTGAGCTTCTGGCCAGCGTCAGGGAAGTACTTTGACACGTAGGAGTCTCCCTTTTACTCCAAGCTGTCCCTGTTGGCTGAAGCAGTCGGCGTGTCTGTATCGCAGCCTGGGAGGCCGGGCGTTGGGGGAGTCTGCCAAGTGACTGGCCTCCATTTATAGCTAACTGAGAAACTGCGTCGAAGCTTTCGGGAGCCTCTTACAGGGAATGGTTGCAGTTGGGAATTGGAGACTGTGCTGGCAAACGTCAGCAGCTCCTCTCCCTCGGAGGGCTCTTGGTGTGCCGACTCCTAACAGCCAGCACGGTCCCCAGCTCGTGAACGGTCCCATTGCGAGCCGGTCTCGTCCGTGAAAGAGCCACGTGAGGCTGAGCTCCAAGAGTCGGGCTCCACACCTGGAGCCTTTGGGACAGGGCAGTCCTGAGCCGATGTGCCCACCAGGGGACGCGACCAAAGTTTACGTACCACAGGAAAGCGCATGAAGGCCTCGTGTTCTCTCCATGAAATGAACGTGAGCTTGAAGGGTGATGCGTCAGCGTGCACCGTGAACAGCTCGCTGGTACGCCTGTCTTTGCCCCCTCTCACGGTCTCACGCACCCGGGCTCAGTTCCGTGCAGGAATGCTGAGTGGGAGCGCCAGCCTCGCTTCTGGACTCGAAAGCCTTCCACCCCCTAATGGCAGGTTGTGTGTGTCTCTCACGTGGGGGGAGGAATGAGGTCGCCCACAGAGGTTCTGCCATGAAAGATCTAAAGACGCACGCTGCTGAGGAGCTTGTTCCTCATGGAGCGTCCCCGAAGGCCAGAAGCATGCCGAAGGTCTCTTTCAAAGCTGCCGGACGCTCTGCCGTTCTAGGCCTGAGATAAGGACCTTGTGACGGCACTGTAACCCCGCGAGATTCAGGAGACATCGCCAGTGCGAGTGGCAATCCGGAAGGAAGAACCTTCAAGGCGGAGTGTCCTTTCCTGTACAAAATGGCGCCCAAGTGGCTGAGGCAGGGAGCATTTTCCTTCACAGAACCGGCATCCTCGTATGCCTGTGGGTTACTCTAAAGAAACGACACTGTGAGCAACCTCTTCGAAAAGGCCTTCGCAAGCGACTTGGAGACAACAGCAACGCAGTGGAGGCACAGACCATTGTCCTAGAGAGCAGCACAGTGTCTCTAGCAGCGATCGCTTCCCGGAGGATACTTAAGCCACACCGAGATTCCAGCAGGGAGTTTTGCCTTATAGCAGTACAACTCACTGAAGAAAGAGGGATGAGGTGTAGGGCTAATCTACGTGCGCTCACGCTCTGTGTCCCCGAGAAGGTTTCACGGAGCAGAATGCATCACCGACTGCTACCACGTGTGTGCACCAAAGAAGCCCTGTGCCGTGGGTGTTCTCAGGCCGACAGCGAAGACCTAGGTGTGTGCTGCACCCGCGCCCGGTGGTTCACACGTTGCGTGACCCTGTGCCTTTTGAAGATGCTCAGAGCGGGTGGCACCTGCGTGCTGCGAGCGCAAGAGGTGTAGAGTGTAAAGGCCTTTCACACTGGAGGAAAGGCTTGCATCTCATGGAGAAAATGTGTACGTCGCCCGGGAGATGGAGGCGCGCTCTTGACACCATTTCCTCTGCCCGTTTCAAACACAAGTGTTTGTACTCGATCTGGGCTGCCTGGTGAAACGCTTGGCAGTCCGCATCACCCTGAGCACCTTTCCTGAAGTTTGATTCGTAGCTGGGTAAACTCGGGCTTCAGAGGCTTAGATGAGACCAAACGTGTTCAGCTTGTGGCGAAAGCCTTTGACCAGAGGCATATGTGCTTGTGCTTGGGGCGAGGGCTAGGCAAGAACGTTTACACACTGGGTTTTTATCTTTACCCTAAGCTGTCCCTTTTGGCTGCAGCAGGCGGAGGGAACCCGCGGAGAGAGAACAGCTGCGAAGTGGATGCACACAACAGTCACCTCGATACCAGCCCCGGGCTCCCAAGCAACGATCCTTCCCCGAAGGGTACTTAACCCACCCAGGGATTCAAGCAGGGAGTTCGCCTTGTCCAACTCGCACAGGAGACTGGCATGAGATGTAGGGCTCATCTACTTGCGTTCACACTACGTGGCCCGGAGAAGTTCTCACGGAGCCGAATCCAGCACCCTTCCTCCACCACGTGTGTACACAAAGGAGCGCTGGGCAGTGGGTGTTCTCAGGCCAAGAGAGAAGCCCTTGTTCTGTGCTGCACCTGCTGGGTGGTTCAAAGGTTTTCTGACCTTCCTGCTCTGGAAGCTTTTCAGAGCTGAGGCTACGCCTGGGCTGCGAAAGCAGAGAGGCGTAGAGGCCTTTCACACTGAAGGCGTGGGCCTGTTTCCCATGGGGAAAGTGTACGTCGCCCAACCCCCACTCCCACCCAACCCCACCCCACCCCACTCCAACCCACCCCCAGCTGGAGGCGTGCGGGTTGACACCATTTTGTCCTGCCCATGGAAAATACAAAGAGGCATACACGATTTGGGCTGTCTGTTGAGAGAATTTTGAATCGGCGGCACCCTGAGTACCTTTCCCGAAGTTTGCTTCCTAGCTGGTTAAACTCGGCATTCAGAGGCGAGATGAGAACAAACTTGCTCTGCGTGCGGCGAAGTGCCTTGATGCCCTGCCCTAAATGTTTGAGCTTCTGGCCAGCGTCAGGCAAGTACTTTGACACGTAGGAGTCTCACTTTTACTCCAAGCTGTCCCTGTTGGCTGAAGCAGTCGGCGTGTCTGTATCGCAGCCTGGGAGGCCGGGCGTTGGGGGAGTCTGCCAAGTGACTGGCCTCCATTTATAGCTAACTGAGAAACTGCGTCGAAGGTTTCGGGAGCCTCTTACAGGGAATGGTTGCAGTTGGGAATTGGAGACTGTGCTGGCAAACGTCAGCAGCTCCTCTCCCTCGGAGGGCTCTTGGTTTGCCGACTCCTAACAGCCAGCACGGTCCCCAGCTCGTGAACGGTCCCATTGCGAGCCGGTCTCATCCGTGAAAGAGCCACGTGAGGCTGAGCTCCAAGAGTCGGGCTCCACACCTGGAGCCTTTGGGACAGGGCAGTCCTGAGCCGATGTGCCCACCAGGGGACGCGACCAAAGTTTACGTACCACAGGAAAGCGCATCAAGGCCTCGTGTTCTCTCCATGAAATGAACGTGAGCTTGAAGGGTGATGCGTCAGCGTGCACCGTGAACAGCTCGCTGGTACGCCTGTCTTTGCCCCCTCTCACGGTCTCACGCACCCGGGCTCAGTTCCGTGCAGGAATGCTGAGTGGGAGCGCCAGCCTCGCTTCTGGACTCGAAAGCCTTCCACCCCCTAATGGCAGGTTGTGTGTGTCTCTCACGTGGGGGGAGGAATGAGGTCGCCCACAGAGATTCTGCCATGAAAGATCTAAAGACGCACGCTGCTGAGGAGCTTGTTCCTCATGGAGCGTCCCCGAAGGCCAGAAGCATGCCGAAGGTCTCTTTCAAAGCTGCCGGACGCTCTGCCGTTCTAGGCCTGAGATAAGGACCTTGTGACGGCACTGTAACCCCGCGAGATTCAGGAGACATCGCCAGTGCGAGTGGCAATCCGGAAGGAAGAACCTTCAAGGCGGAGTGTCCTTTCCTGTACAAAACGGCGCCCAAGTGGCTGAGGCAGGGAGCATTTTCCTTCACAGAACCGGCATCCTCGTATGCCTGTGGGTTACTCTAAAGAAACGACACTGTGAGCAACCTCTTCGAAAAGGCCTTCGCAAGCGACTTGGAGACAACAGCAGCGCAGTGGAGGCACAGACCATTGTCCTAGAGAGCAGCACAGTGTCTCTAGCAGCGATCGCTTCCCGGAGGATACTTAAGCCACACCGAGATTCCAGCAGGGAGTTTTGCCTTATAGCAGTACAACTCACTCAAGAAAGAGGGATGAGGTGTAGGGCTAATCTACGTGCGCTCACGCTCTGTGTCCCCGAGAAGGTTTCACGGAGCAGAATGCATCACCGACCGCTACCACGTGTGTGCACCAAAGAAGCCCTGTGCCGTGGGTGTTCTCAGGCCGACAGCGAAGACCTAGGTGTGTGCTGCACCCGCGCCCGGTGGTTCACACGTTGCGTGACCCTGTGCCTTTTGAAGATGCTCAGAGCGGGTGGCACCTGCGTGCTGCGAGCGCAAGAGGTGTAGAGTGTAAAGGCCTTTCACACTGGAGGAAAGGCTTGCATCTCATGGAGAAAATGTGTACGTCGCCCGGGAGATGGAGGCGCGCTCTTGACACCATTTCCTCTGCCCGTTTCAAACACAAGTGTTTGTACTCGATCTGGGCTGCCTGGTGAAACGCTTGGCAGTCCGCATCACCCTGAGCACCTTTCCTGAAGTTTGATTCGTAGCTGGGTAAACTCGGGCTTCAGAGGCTTAGATGAGACCAAACGTGTTCAGCTTGTGGCGAAAGCCTTTGACCAGAGGCATATGTGCTTGTGCTTGGGGCGAGGGCTAGGCAAGAACGTTTACACACTGGGTTTTTATCTTTACCCTAAGCTGTCCCTTTTGGCTGCAGCAGGCGGAGGGAACCCGCGGAGAGAGAACAGCTGCGAAGTGGATGCACAGAACAGTCACCTCGATACCAGCCCCGGGCTCCCAAGCAACGATCCTTCCCCGAAGGGTACTTAACCCACCCAGGGATTCAAGCAGGGAGTTCGCCTTGTCCAACTCGCACAGGAGACTGGCATGAGATGTAGGGCTCATCTACTTGCGTTCACACTACGTGGCCCGGAGAAGTTCTCACGGAGCCGAATCCAGCACCCTTCCTCCACCACGTGTGTACACAAAGGAGCGCTGGGCAGTGGGTGTTCTCAGGCCAAGAGAGAAGCCCTTGTTCTGTGCTGCACCTGCTGGGTGGTTCAAAGGTTTTCTGACCTTCCTGCTCTGGAAGCTTTTCAGAGCTGAGGCTACGCCTGGGCTGCGAAAGCAGAGAGGCGTAGAGGCCTTTCACACTGAAGGCGTGGGCCTGTTTCCCATGGGGAAAGTGTACGTCGCCCAACCCCCACTCCCACCCCACCCCACCCCACCCCACCCCACTCCAACCCACCCCCAGCTGGAGGCGTGCGGGTTGACACCATTTTGTCCTGCCCATGGAAAATACAAAGAGGCGTACACGATTTGGGCTGTCTGGTGAAAGAATTTTGAATCGGCGGCACCCTGAGTACCTTTCCCGAAGTTTGCTTCCTAGCTGGTTAAACTCGGCATTCAGAGGCGAGATGAGAACAAACTTGCTCCACGTGCGGCGAAGTGCCCTGATGCCCTGGCCTAAATGTTTGAGCTTCTGGCCAGCGTCAGGCAAGTACTTTGACACGTAGGAGTCTCACTTTTACTCCAAGCTGTCCCTGTTGGCTGAAGCAGTCGGCGTGTCTGTATCGCAGCCTGGGAGGCCGGGCGTTGGGGGAGTCTGCCAAGTGACTGGCCTCCATTTATAGCTAACTGAGAAACTGCGTCGAAGCTTTCGGGAGCCTCTTACAGGGAATGGTTGCAGTTGGGAATTGGAGACTGTGCTGGCAAACGTCAGCAGCTCCTCTCCCTCGGAGGGCTCTTGGTGTGCCGACTCCTAACAGCCAGCACGGTCCCCAGCTCGTGAACGGTCCCATTGCGAGCCGGTCTCGTCCGTGAAAGAGCCACGTGAGGCTGAGCTCCAAGAGTCGGGCTCCACACCTGGAGCCTTTGGGACAGGGCAGTCCTGAGCCGATGTGCCCACCAGGGGACGCGACCAAAGTTTACGTACCACAGGAAAGCGCATCAAGGCCTCGTGTTCTCTCCATGAAATGAACGTGAGCTTGAAGGGTGATGCGTCAGCGTGCACCGTGAACAGCTCGCTGGTACGCCTGTCTTTGCCCGCTCTCACGGTCTCACGCACCCTGGCTCAGTTCCGTGCAGGAATGCTGAGTGGGAGCGCCAGCCTCGCTTCTGGACTCGAAAGCCTTCCACCCCCTAATGGCAGGTTGTGTGTGTCTCTCACGTGGGGGGAGGAATGAGGTCGCCCACAGAGGTTCTGCCATGAAAGATCTAAAGACGCACGCTGCTGAGGAGCTTGTTCCTCATGGAGCGTCCCCGAAGGCCAGAAGAATGCCGAAGGTCTCTTTCAAAGCTGCCGGACGCTCTGCCGTTCTAGGCCTGAGATAAGGACCTTGTGACGGCACTGTAACCCCGCGAGATTCAGGAGACATCGCCAGTGCGAGTGGCAATCCGGAAGGAAGAACCTGCAAGGCGGAGTGTCCTTTCCTGTACAAAACGGCGCCCAAGTGGCTGAGGCAGGGAGCATTTTCCTTCACAGAACCGGCATCCTCGTATGCCTGTGGGTTACTCTAAAGAAACGACACTGTGAGCAACCTCTTCGAAAAGGCCTTCGCAAGCGACTTGGAGACAACAGCAGCGCAGTGGAGGCACAGACCATTGTCCTAGAGAGCAGCACAGTGTCTCTAGCAGCGATCGCTTCCCGGAGGATACTTAAGCCACACCGAGATTCCAGCAGGGAGTTTTGCCTTATAGCAGTACAACTCACTCAAGAAAGAGGGATGAGGTGTAGGGCTAATCTACGTGCGCTCACGCTCTGTGTCCCCGAGAAGGTTTCACGGAGCAGAATGCATCACCGACCGCTACCACGTGTGTGCACCAAAGAAGCCCTGTGCCGTGGGTGTTCTCAGGCCGACAGCGAAGACCTAGGTGTGTGCTGCACCCGTGCCCGGTGGTTCACACGTTGCGTGACCCTGTGCCTTTTGAAGATGCTCAGAGCGGGTGGCACCTGCGTGCTGCGAGCGCAAGAGGTGTAGAGTGTAAAGGCCTTTCACACTGGAGGAAAGGCTTGCATCTCATGGAGAAAATGTGTACGTCGCCCGGGAGATGGAGGCGCGCTCTTGACACCATTTCCTCTGCCCGTTTCAAACACAAGTGTTTGTACTCGATCTGGGCTGCCTGGTGAAACGCTTGGCAGTCCGCATCACCCTGAGCACCTTTCCTGAAGTTTGATTCGTAGCTGGGTAAACTCGGGCTTCAGAGGCTTAGATGAGACCAAACGTGTTCAGCTTGTGGCGAAAGCCTTTGACCAGAGGCATATGTGCTTGTGCTTGTGGCGAGGGCTAGGCAAGAACGTTTACACACTGGGTTTTTATCTTTACCCTAAGCTGTCCCTTTTGGCTGCAGCAGGCGGAGGGAACCCGCGGAGAGAGAACAGCTGCGAAGTGGATGCACACAACAGTCACCTCGATACCAGCCCTGGGCTCCCAAGCAACGATCCTTCCCCGCAGGGTACTTAACCCACCCAGGGATTCAAGCAGCGAGTTCGCCTTGTCCAACTCGCACAGGAGACTGGCATGAGATGTAGGGCTCATCTACTTGCGTTCACACTATGTGGCCCGGAGAAGTTCTCACGGAGCCGAATCCAGCACCCTTCCTCCACCACGTGTGTACACAAAGGAGCGCTGGGCAGTGGGTGTTCTCAGGCCAAGAGAGAAGCCCTTGTTCTGTGCTGCACCTGCTGGGTGGTTCAAAGGTTTTCTGACCTTCCTGCTCTGGAAGCTTTTCAGAGCTGAGGCTACGCCTGGGCTGCGAAAGCAGAGAGGCGTAGAGGCCTTTCACACTGAAGGCGTGGGCCTGTTTCCCATGGGGAAAGTGTACGTCGCCCAACCCCCACTCCCACCCCACCCCACCCCACCCCACCCCACTCCAACCCACCCCCAGCTGGAGGCGTGCGGGTTGACACCATTTTGTCCTGCCCATGGAAAATACAAAGAGGCGTACACGATTTGGGCTGTCTGGTGAAAGAATTTTGAATCGGCGGCACCCTGAGTACCTTTCCCGAAGTTTGCTTCCTAGCTGGTTAAACTCGGCATTCAGAGGCGAGATGAGAACAAACTTGCTCCGCGTGCGGCGAAGTGCCTTGATGCCCTGCCCTAAATGTTTGAGCTTCTGGCCAGTGTCAGGGAAGTACTTTGACACGTAGGAGTCTCCCTTTTACTCCAAGCTGTCCCTGTTGGCTGAAGCAGTCGGCGTGTCTGTATCGCAGCCTGGGAGGCCGGGCGTTGGGGGAGTCTGCCAAGTGACTGGCCTCCATTTATAGCTAACTGAGAAACTGCGTCGAAGCTTTCGGGAGCCTCTTACAGGGAATGGTTGCAGTTGGGAATTGGAGACTGTGCTGGCAAACGTCAGCAGCTCCTCTCCCTCGGAGGGCTCTTGGTGTGCCGACTCCTAACAGCCAGCACGGTCCCCAGCTCGTGAACGGTCCCATTGCGAGCCGGTCTCGTCCGTGAAAGAGCCACGTGAGGCTGAGCTCCAAGAGTCGGGCTCCACACCTGGAGCCTTTGGGACAGGGCAGTCCTGAGCCGATGTGCCCACCAGGGGACGCGACCAAAGTTTACGTACCACAGGAAAGCGCATCAAGGCCTCGTGTTCTCTCCATGAAATGAACGTGAGCTTGAAGGGTGATGCGTCAGCGTGCACCGTGAACAGCTCGCTGGTACGCCTGTCTTTGCCCCCTCTCACGGTCTCACGCACCCGGGCTCAGTTCCGTGCAGGAATGCTGAGTGGGAGCGCCAGCCTCGCTTCTGGACTCGAAAGCCTTCCACCCCCTAATGGCAGGTTGTGTGTGTCTCTCACGTGGGGGGAGGAATGAGGTCGCCCACAGAGGTTCTGCCATGAAAGATCTAAAGACGCACGCTGCTGAGGAGCTTGTTCCTTATGGAGCGTCCCCGAAGGCCAGAAGCATGCCGAAGGTCTCTTTCAAAGCTGCCGGACGCTCTGCCGTTCTAGGCCTGAGATAAGGACCTTGTGACGGCACTGTAACCCTGCGAGATTCAGGAGACATCGCCAGTGCGAGTGGCAATCCGGAAGGAAGAACCTGCAAGGCGGAGTGTCCTTTCCTGTACAAAACGGCGCCCAAGTGGCTGAGGCAGGGAGCATTTTCCTTCACAGAACCGGCATCCTCGTATGCCTGTGGGTTACTCTAAAGAAACGACACTGTGAGCAACCTCTTCGAAAAGGCCTTCGCAAGCGACTTGGAGACAACAGCAGCGCAGTGGAGGCACAGACCATTGTCCTAGAGAGCAGCACAGTGTCTCTAGCAGCGATCGCTTCCCGGAGGATACTTAAGCCACACCGAGATTCCAGCAGGGAGTTTTGCCTTATAGCAGTACAACTCACTCAAGAAAGAGGGATGAGGTGTAGGGCTAATCTACGTGCGCTCACGCTCTGTGTCCCCGAGAAGGTTTCACGGAGCAGAATGCATCACCGACCGCTACCACGTGTGTGCACCAAAGAAGCCCTGTGCCGTGGGTGTTCTCAGGCCGACAGCGAAGACCTAGGTGTGTGCTGCACCCGCGCCCGGTGGTTCACACGTTGCGTGACCCTGTGCCTTTTGAAGATGCTCAGAGCGGGTGGCACCTGCGTGCTGCGAGCGCAAGAGGTGTAGAGTGTAAAGGCCTTTCACACTGGAGGAAAGGCTTGCATCTCATGGAGAAAATGTGTACGTCGCCCGGGAGATGGAGGCGCGCTCTTGACACCATTTCCTCTGCCCGTTTCAAACACAAGTGTTTGTACTCGATCTGGGCTGCCTGGTGAAACGCTTGGCAGTCCGCATCACCCTGAGCACCTTTCCTGAAGTTTGATTCGTAGCTGGGTAAACTCGGGCTTCAGAGGCTTAGATGAGACCAAACGTGTTCAGCTTGTGGCGAAAGCCTTTGACCAGAGGCATATGTGCTTGTGCTTGGGGCGAGGGCTAGGCAAGAACGTTTACACACTGGGTTTTTATCTTTACCCTAAGCTGTCCCTTTTGGCTGCAGCAGGCGGAGGGAACCCGCGGAGAGAGAACAGCTGCGAAGTGGATGCACACAACAGTCACCTCGATACCAGCCCCGGGCTCCCAAGCAACGATCCTTCCCCGAAGGGTACTTAACCCACCCAGGGATTCAAGCAGGGAGTTCGCCTTGTCCAACTCGCACAGGAGACTGGCATGAGATGTAGGGCTCATCTACTTGCGTTCACACTACGTGGCCCGGAGAAGTTCTCACGGAGCCGAATCCAGCACCCTTCCTCCACCACGTGTGTACACAAAGGAGCGCTGGGCAGTGGGTGTTCTCAGGCCAAGAGAGAAGCCCTTGTTCTGTGCTGCACCTGCTGGGTGGTTCAAAGGTTTTCTGACCTTCCTGCTCTGGAAGCTTTTCAGAGCTGAGGCTACGCCTGGGCTGCGAAAGCAGAGAGGCGTAGAGGCCTTTCACACTGAAGGCGTGGGCCTGTTTCCCATGGGGAAAGTGTACGTCGCCCAACCCCCACTCCCACCCCACCCCACCCCACCCCACCCCACTCCAACCCACCCCCAGCTGGAGGCGTGCGGGTTGACACCATTTTGTCCTGCCCATGGAAAATACAAAGAGGCGTACACGATTTGGGCTGTCTGGTGAAAGAATTTTGAATCGGCGGCACCCTGAGTACCTTTCCCGAAGTTTGCTTCCTAGCTGGTTAAACTCGGCATTCAGAGGCGAGATGAGAACAAACTTGCTCCACGTGCGGCGAAGTGCCCTGATGCCCTGGCCTAAATGTTTGAGCTTCTGGCCAGCGTCAGGCAAGTACTTTGACACGTAGGAGTCTCACTTTTACTCCAAGCTGTCCCTGTTGGCTGAAGCAGTCGGCGTGTCTGTATCGCAGCCTGGGAGGCCGGGCGTTGGGGGAGTCTGCCAAGTGACTGGCCTCCATTTATAGCTAACTGAGAAACTGCGTCGAAGCTTTCGGGAGCCTCTTACAGGGAATGGTTGCAGTTGGGAATTGGAGACTGTGCTGGCAAACGTCAGCAGCTCCTCTCCCTCGGAGGGCTCTTGGTGTGCCGACTCCTAACAGCCAGCACGGTCCCCAGCTCGTGAACGGTCCCATTGCGAGCCGGTCTCGTCCGTGAAAGAGCCACGTGAGGCTGAGCTCCAAGAGTCGGGCTCCACACCTGGAGCCTTTGGGACAGGGCAGTCCTGAGCCGATGTGCCCACCAGGGGACGCGACCAAAGTTTACGTACCACAGGAAAGCGCATCAAGGCCTCGTGTTCTCTCCATGAAATGAACGTGAGCTTGAAGGGTGATGCGTCAGCGTGCACCGTGAACAGCTCGCTGGTACGCCTGTCTTTGCCCGCTCTCACGGTCTCACGCACCCTGGCTCAGTTCCGTGCAGGAATGCTGAGTGGGAGCGCCAGCCTCGCTTCTGGACTCGAAAGCCTTCCACCCCCTAATGGCAGGTTGTGTGTGTCTCTCACGTGGGGGGAGGAATGAGGTCGCCCACAGAGGTTCTGCCATGAAAGATCTAAAGACGCACGCTGCTGAGGAGCTTGTTCCTCATGGAGCGTCCCCGAAGGCCAGAAGAATGCCGAAGGTCTCTTTCAAAGCTGCCGGACGCTCTGCCGTTCTAGGCCTGAGATAAGGACCTTGTGACGGCACTGTAACCCCGCGAGATTCAGGAGACATCGCCAGTGCGAGTGGCAATCCGGAAGGAAGAACCTGCAAGGCGGAGTGTCCTTTCCTGTACAAAACGGCGCCCAAGTGGCTGAGGCAGGGAGCATTTTCCTTCACAGAACCGGCATCCTCGTATGCCTGTGGGTTACTCTAAAGAAACGACACTGTGAGCAACCTCTTCGAAAAGGCCTTCGCAAGCGACTTGGAGACAACAGCAGCGCAGTGGAGGCACAGACCATTGTCCTAGAGAGCAGCACAGTGTCTCTAGCAGCGATCGCTTCCCGGAGGATACTTAAGCCACACCGAGATTCCAGCAGGGAGTTTTGCCTTATAGCAGTACAACTCACTCAAGAAAGAGGGATGAGGTGTAGGGCTAATCTACGTGCGCTCACGCTCTGTGTCCCCGAGAAGGTTTCACGGAGCAGAATGCATCACCGACCGCTACCACGTGTGTGCACCAAAGAAGCCCTGTGCCGTGGGTGTTCTCAGGCCGACAGCGAAGACCTAGGTGTGTGCTGCACCCGTGCCCGGTGGTTCACACGTTGCGTGACCCTGTGCCTTTTGAAGATGCTCAGAGCGGGTGGCACCTGCGTGCTGCGAGCGCAAGAGGTGTAGAGTGTAAAGGCCTTTCACACTGGAGGAAAGGCTTGCATCTCATGGAGAAAATGTGTACGTCGCCCGGGAGATGGAGGCGCGCTCTTGACACCATTTCCTCTGCCCGTTTCAAACACAAGTGTTTGTACTCGATCTGGGCTGCCTGGTGAAACGCTTGGCAGTCCGCATCACCCTGAGCACCTTTCCTGAAGTTTGATTCGTAGCTGGGTAAACTCGGGCTTCAGAGGCTTAGATGAGACCAAACGTGTTCAGCTTGTGGCGAAAGCCTTTGACCAGAGGCATATGTGCTTGTGCTTGTGGCGAGGGCTAGGCAAGAACGTTTACACACTGGGTTTTTATCTTTACCCTAAGCTGTCCCTTTTGGCTGCAGCAGGCGGAGGGAACCCGCGGAGAGAGAACAGCTGCGAAGTGGATGCACACAACAGTCACCTCGATACCAGCCCTGGGCTCCCAAGCAACGATCCTTCCCCGCAGGGTACTTAACCCACCCAGGGATTCAAGCAGCGAGTTCGCCTTGTCCAACTCGCACAGGAGACTGGCATGAGATGTAGGGCTCATCTACTTGCGTTCACACTACGTGGCCCGGAGAAGTTCTCACGGAGCCGAATCCAGCACCCTTCCTCCACCACGTGTGTACACAAAGGAGCGCTGGGCAGTGGGTGTTCTCAGGCCAAGAGAGAAGCCCTTGTTCTGTGCTGCACCTGCTGGGTGGTTCAAAGGTTTTCTGACCTTCCTGCTCTGGAAGCTTTTCAGAGCTGAGGCTACGCCTGGGCTGCGAAAGCAGAGAGGCGTAGAGGCCTTTCACACTGAAGGCGTGGGCCTGTTTCCCATGGGGAAAGTGTACGTCGCCCAACCCCCACTCCCACCCCACCCCACCCCACCCCACCCCACTCCAACCCACCCCCAGCTGGAGGCGTGCGGGTTGACACCATTTTGTCCTGCCCATGGAAAATACAAAGAGGCGTACACGATTTGGGCTGTCTGGTGAAAGAATTTTGAATCGGCGGCACCCTGAGTACCTTTCCCGAAGTTTGCTTCCTAGCTGGTTAAACTCGGCATTCAGAGGCGAGATGAGAACAAACTTGCTCCGCGTGCGGCGAAGTGCCTTGATGCCCTGCCCTAAATGTTTGAGCTTCTGGCCAGTGTCAGGGAAGTACTTTGACACGTAGGAGTCTCCCTTTTACTCCAAGCTGTCCCTGTTGGCTGAAGCAGTCGGCGTGTCTGTATCGCAGCCTGGGAGGCCGGGCGTTGGGGGAGTCTGCCAAGTGACTGGCCTCCATTTATAGCTAACTGAGAAACTGCGTCGAAGCTTTCGGGAGCCTCTTACAGGGAATGGTTGCAGTTGGGAATTGGAGACTGTGCTGGCAAACGTCAGCAGCTCCTCTCCCTCGGAGGGCTCTTGGTGTGCCGACTCCTAACAGCCAGCACGGTCCCCAGCTCGTGAACGGTCCCATTGCGAGCCGGTCTCGTCCGTGAAAGAGCCACGTGAGGCTGAGCTCCAAGAGTCGGGCTCCACACCTGGAGCCTTTGGGACAGGGCAGTCCTGAGCCGATGTGCCCACCAGGGGACGCGACCAAAGTTTACGTACCACAGGAAAGCGCATCAAGGCCTCGTGTTCTCTCCATGAAATGAACGTGAGCTTGAAGGGTGATGCGTCAGCGTGCACCGTGAACAGCTCGCTGGTACGCCTGTCTTTGCCCCCTCTCACGGTCTCACGCACCCGGGCTCAGTTCCGTGCAGGAATGCTGAGTGGGAGCGCCAGCCTCGCTTCTGGACTCGAAAGCCTTCCACCCCCTAATGGCAGGTTGTGTGTGTCTCTCACGTGGGGGGAGGAATGAGGTCGCCCACAGAGGTTCTGCCATGAAAGATCTAAAGACGCACGCTGCTGAGGAGCTTGTTCCTTATGGAGCGTCCCCGAAGGCCAGAAGCATGCCGAAGGTCTCTTTCAAAGCTGCCGGACGCTCTGCCGTTCTAGGCCTGAGATAAGGACCTTGTGACGGCACTGTAACCCTGCGAGATTCAGGAGACATCGCCAGTGCGAGTGGCAATCCGGAAGGAAGAACCTGCAAGGCGGAGTGTCCTTTCCTGTACAAAACGGCGCCCAAGTGGCTGAGGCAGGGAGCATTTTCCTTCACAGAACCGGCATCCTCGTATGCCTGTGGGTTACTCTAAAGAAACGACACTGTGAGCAACCTCTTCGAAAAGGCCTTCGCAAGCGACTTGGAGACAACAGCAGCGCAGTGGAGGCACAGACCATTGTCCTAGAGAGCAGCACAGTGTCTCTAGCAGCGATCGCTTCCCGGAGGATACTTAAGCCACACCGAGATTCCAGCAGGGAGTTTTGCCTTATAGCAGTACAACTCACTCAAGAAAGAGGGATGAGGTGTAGGGCTAATCTACGTGCGCTCACGCTCTGTGTCCCCGAGAAGGTTTCACGGAGCAGAATGCATCACCGACCGCTACCACGTGTGTGCACCAAAGAAGCCCTGTGCCGTGGGTGTTCTCAGGCCGACAGCGAAGACCTAGGTGTGTGCTGCACCCGCGCCCGGTGGTTCACACGTTGCGTGACCCTGTGCCTTTTGAAGATGCTCAGAGCGGGTGGCACCTGCGTGCTGCGAGCGCAAGAGGTGTAGAGTGTAAAGGCCTTTCACACTGGAGGAAAGGCTTGCATCTCATGGAGAAAATGTGTACGTCGCCCGGGAGATGGAGGCGCGCTCTTGACACCATTTCCTCTGCCCGTTTCAAACACAAGTGTTTGTACTCGATCTGGGCTGCCTGGTGAAACGCTTGGCAGTCCGCATCACCCTGAGCACCTTTCCTGAAGTTTGATTCGTAGCTGGGTAAACTCGGGCTTCAGAGGCTTAGATGAGACCAAACGTGTTCAGCTTGTGGCGAAAGCCTTTGACCAGAGGCATATGTGCTTGTGCTTGGGGCGAGGGCTAGGCAAGAACGTTTACACACTGGGTTTTTATCTTTACCCTAAGCTGTCCCTTTTGGCTGCAGCAGGCGGAGGGAACCCGCGGAGAGAGAACAGCTGCGAAGTGGATGCACACAACAGTCACCTCGATACCAGCCCCGGGCTCCCAAGCAACGATCCTTCCCCGAAGGGTACTTAACCCACCCAGGGATTCAAGCAGGGAGTTCGCCTTGTCCAACTCGCACAGGAGACTGGCATGAGATGTAGGGCTCATCTACTTGCGTTCACACTACGTGGCCCGGAGAAGTTCTCACGGAGCCGAATCCAGCACCCTTCCTCCACCACGTGTGTACACAAAGGAGCGCTGGGCAGTGGGTGTTCTCAGGCCAAGAGAGAAGCCCTTGTTCTGTGCTGCACCTGCTGGGTGGTTCAAAGGTTTTCTGACCTTCCTGCTCTGGAAGCTTTTCAGAGCTGAGGCTACGCCTGGGCTGCGAAAGCAGAGAGGCGTAGAGGCCTTTCACACTGAAGGCGTGGGCCTGTTTCCCATGGGGAAAGTGTACGTCGCCCAACCCCCACTCCCACCCCACCCCACCCCACCCCACCCCACTCCAACCCACCCCCAGCTGGAGGCGTGCGGGTTGACACCATTTTGTCCTGCCCATGGAAAATACAAAGAGGCGTACACGATTTGGGCTGTCTGGTGAAAGAATTTTGAATCGGCGGCACCCTGAGTACCTTTCCCGAAGTTTGCTTCCTAGCTGGTTAAACTCGGCATTCAGAGGCGAGATGAGAACAAACTTGCTCCACGTGCGGCGAAGTGCCCTGATGCCCTGGCCTAAATGTTTGAGCTTCTGGCCAGCGTCAGGCAAGTACTTTGACACGTAGGAGTCTCACTTTTACTCCAAGCTGTCCCTGTTGGCTGAAGCAGTCGGCGTGTCTGTATCGCAGCCTGGGAGGCCGGGCGTTGGGGGAGTCTGCCAAGTGACTGGCCTCCATTTATAGCTAACTGAGAAACTGCGTCGAAGCTTTCGGGAGCCTCTTACAGGGAATGGTTGCAGTTGGGAATTGGAGACTGTGCTGGCAAACGTCAGCAGCTCCTCTCCCTCGGAGGGCTCTTGGTGTGCCGACTCCTAACAGCCAGCACGGTCCCCAGCTCGTGAACGGTCCCATTGCGAGCCGGTCTCGTCCGTGAAAGAGCCACGTGAGGCTGAGCTCCAAGAGTCGGGCTCCACACCTGGAGCCTTTGGGACAGGGCAGTCCTGAGCCGATGTGCCCACCAGGGGACGCGACCAAAGTTTACGTACCACAGGAAAGCGCATCAAGGCCTCGTGTTCTCTCCATGAAATGAACGTGAGCTTGAAGGGTGATGCGTCAGCGTGCACCGTGAACAGCTCGCTGGTACGCCTGTCTTTGCCCGCTCTCACGGTCTCACGCACCCTGGCTCAGTTCCGTGCAGGAATGCTGAGTGGGAGCGCCAGCCTCGCTTCTGGACTCGAAAGCCTTCCACCCCCTAATGGCAGGTTGTGTGTGTCTCTCACGTGGGGGGAGGAATGAGGTCGCCCACAGAGGTTCTGCCATGAAAGATCTAAAGACGCACGCTGCTGAGGAGCTTGTTCCTCATGGAGCGTCCCCGAAGGCCAGAAGAATGCCGAAGGTCTCTTTCAAAGCTGCCGGACGCTCTGCCGTTCTAGGCCTGAGATAAGGACCTTGTGACGGCACTGTAACCCCGCGAGATTCAGGAGACATCGCCAGTGCGAGTGGCAATCCGGAAGGAAGAACCTGCAAGGCGGAGTGTCCTTTCCTGTACAAAACGGCGCCCAAGTGGCTGAGGCAGGGAGCATTTTCCTTCACAGAACCGGCATCCTCGTATGCCTGTGGGTTACTCTAAAGAAACGACACTGTGAGCAACCTCTTCGAAAAGGCCTTCGCAAGCGACTTGGAGACAACAGCAGCGCAGTGGAGGCACAGACCATTGTCCTAGAGAGCAGCACAGTGTCTCTAGCAGCGATCGCTTCCCGGAGGATACTTAAGCCACACCGAGATTCCAGCAGGGAGTTTTGCCTTATAGCAGTACAACTCACTCAAGAAAGAGGGATGAGGTGTAGGGCTAATCTACGTGCGCTCACGCTCTGTGTCCCCGAGAAGGTTTCACGGAGCAGAATGCATCACCGACCGCTACCACGTGTGTGCACCAAAGAAGCCCTGTGCCGTGGGTGTTCTCAGGCCGACAGCGAAGACCTAGGTGTGTGCTGCACCCGCGCCCGGCGGTTCACACGTTGCGTGACCCTGTGCCTTTTGAAGATGCTCAGAGCGGGTGGCACCTGCGTGCTGCGAGCGCAAGAGGTGTAGAGTGTAAAGGCCTTTCACACTGGAGGAAAGGCTTGCATCTCATGGAGAAAATGTGTACGTCGCCCGGGAGATGGAGGCGCGCTCTTGACACCATTTCCTCTGCCCGTTTCAAACACAAGTGTTTGTACTCGATCTGGGCTGCCTGGTGAAACGCTTGGCAGTCCGCATCACCCTGAGCACCTTTCCTGAAGTTTGATTCGTAGCTGGGTAAACTCGGGCTTCAGAGGCTTAGATGAGACCAAACGTGTTCAGCTTGTGGCGAAAGCCTTTGACCAGAGGCATATGTGCTTGTGCTTGGGGCGAGGGCTAGGCAAGAACGTTTACACACTGGGTTTTTATCTTTACCCTAAGCTGTCCCTTTTGGCTGCAGCAGGCGGAGGGAACCCGCGGAGAGAGAACAGCTGCGAAGTGGATGCACACAACAGTCACCTCGATACCAGCCCCGGGCTCCCAAGCAACGATCCTTCCCCGCAGGGTACTTAACCCACCCAGGGATTCAAGCAGGGAGTTCGCCTTGTCCAACTCGCACAGGACACTGGCATGAGATGTAGGGCTCATCTACTTGCGTTCACACTACGTGGCCCGGAGAAGTTCTCACGGAGCCGAATCCAGCACTCTTCCTCCACCACGTGTGTACACAAAGGAGCGCTGGGCAGTGGGTGTTCTCAGGCCAAGAGAGAAGCCCTTGTTCTGTGCTGCACCTGCTGGGTGGTTCAAAGGTTTTCTGACCTTCCTGCTCTGGAAGCTTTTCAGAGCTGAGGCTACGCCTGGGCTGCGAAAGCAGAGAGGCGTAGAGGCCTTTCACACTGAAGGCGTGGGCCTGTTTCCCATGGGGAAAGTGTACGTCGCCCAACCCCCACTCCCACCCCACCCCACCCCACCCCACCCCACTCCAACCCACCCCCAGCTGGAAGTGTGCGGGTTGACACCATTTTGTCCTGCCCATGGAAAATACAAAGAGGCGTACACGATTTGGGCTGTCTGGTGAAAGAATTTTGAATCGGCGGCACCCTGAGTACCTTTCCCGAAGTTTGCTTCCTAGCTGGTTAAACTCGGCATTCAGAGGCGAGATGAGAACAAACTTGCTCCACGTGCGATGAAGTGCCTTGATGCCCTGCCCTAAATGTTTAAGCTTCTGGCCAGCGTCAGGCAAGTACTTTGACACGTAGGAGTCTCACTTTTACTCCAAGCTGTCCCTGTTGGCTGAAGCAGTCGGCGTGTCTGTATCGCAGCCTGGGAGGCCGGGCGTTGGGGGAGTCTGCCAAGTGACTGGCCTCCATTTATAGCTAACTGAGAAACTGCGTCGAAGCTTTCGGGAGCCTCTTACAGGGAATGGTTGCAGTTGGGAATTGGAGACTGTGCTGGCAAACGTCAGCAGCTCCTCTCCCTCGGAGGGCTCTTGGTGTGCCGACTCCTAACAGCCAGCACGGTCCCCAGCTCGTGAACGGTCCCATTGCGAGCCGGTCTCGTCCGTGAAAGAGCCACGTGAGGCTGAGCTCCAAGAGTCGGGCTCCACACCTGGAGCCTTTGGGACAGGGCAGTCCTGAGCCGATGTGCCCACCAGGGGACGCGACCAAAGTTTACGTACCACAGGAAAGCGCATCAAGGCCTCGTGTTCTCTCCATGAAATGAACGTGAGCTTGAAGGGTGATGCGTCAGCGTGCACCGTGAACAGCTCACTGGTACGCCTGTCTTTGCACCCTCTCACGGTCTCACGCACCCGGGCTCAGTTCCGTGCAGGAATGCTGAGTGGGAGCGCCAGCCTCGCTTCTGGACTCGAAAGCCTTCCACCCCCTAATGGCAGGTTGTGTGTGTCTCTCACGTGGGGGGAGGAATGAGGTCGCCCACAGAGGTTCTGCCATGAAAGATCTAAAGACGCACGCTGCTGAGGAGCTTGTTCCTCATGGAGCGTCCCCGAAGGCCAGAAGCATGCCGAAGGTCTCTTTCAAAGCTGCCGGACGCTCTGCCGTTCTAGGCCTGAGATAAGGACCTTGTGACGGCACTGTAACCCCGTGAGATTCAGGAGACATCGCCAGTGCGAGTGGCAATCCGGAAGGAAGAACCTTCAAGGCAGAGTGTCCTTTCCTGTACAAAACGGCGCCCAAGTGGCTGAGGCAGGGAGCATTTTCCTTCACAGAACCGGCATCCTCGTATGCCTGTGGGTTACTCTAAAGAAACGACACTGTGAGCAACCTCTTCGAAAAGGCCTTCGCAAGCAACTTGGAGACAACAGCAGCGCAGTGGAGGCACAGACCATTGTCCTAGAGAGCAGCACAGTGTCTCTAGCAGCGATCGCTTCCCGGAGGATACTTAAGCCACACCGAGATTCCAGCAGGGAGTTTTGCCTTATAGCAGTACAACTCACTCAAGAAAGAGGGATGAGGTGTAGGGCTAATCTACGTGCGCTCACGCTCTGTGTCCCCGAGAAGCTTTCACGGAGCAGAATGCATCACCGACCGCTACCACGTGTGTGCACCAAAGAAGCCCTGTGCCGTGGGTGTTCTCAGGCCGACAGCGAAGACCTAGGTGTGTGCTGCACCCGCGCCCGGTGGTTCACACGTTGCGTGACCCTGTGCCTTTTGAAGATGCTCAGAGCGGGTGGCACCTGCGTGCTGCGAGCGCAAGAGGTGTAGAGTGTAAAGGCCTTTCACACTGGAGGAAAGGCTTGCATCTCATGGAGAAAATGTGTACGTCGCCCGGGAGATGGAGGCGCGCTCTTGACACCATTTCCTCTGCCCGTTTCAAACACAAGTGTTTGTACTCGATCTGGGCTGCCTGGTGAAACGCTTGGCAGTCCGCATCACCCTGAGCACCTTTCCTGAAGTTTGATTCGTAGCTGGGTAAACTCGGGCTTCAGAGGCTTAGATGAGACCAAACGTGTTCAGCTTGTGGCGAAAGCCTTTGACCAGAGGCATATGTGCTTGTGCTTGGGGCGAGGGCTAGGCAAGAACGTTTACACACTGGGTTTTTATCTTTACCCTAAGCTGTCCCTTTTGGCTGCAGCAGGCGGAGGGAACCCGCGGAGAGAGAACAGCTGCGAAGTGGATGCACACAACAGTCACCTCGATACCAGCCCCGGGCTCCCAAGCAACGATCCTTCCCCGCAGGGTACTTAACCCACCCAGGGATTCAAGCAGGGAGTTCGCCTTGTCCAACTCGCACAGGAGACTGGCATGAGATGTAGGGCTCATCTACTTGCGTTCACACTACGTGGCCCGGAGAAGTTCTCACGGAGCCGAATCCAGCACTCTTCCTCCACCACGTGTGTACACAAAGGAGCGCTGGGCAGTGGGTGTTCTCAGGCCAAGAGAGAAGCCCTTGTTCTGTGCTGCACCTGCTGGGTGGTTCAAAGGTTTTCTGACCTTCCTGCTCTGGAAGCTTTTCAGAGCTGAGGCTACGCCTGGGCTGCGAAAGCAGAGAGGCGTAGAGGCCTTTCACACTGAAGGCGTGGGCCTGTTTCCCATGGGGAAAGTGTACGTCGCCCAACCCCCACTCCCACCCCACCCCACCCCACCCCACCCCACTCCAACCCACCCCCAGCTGGAGGCGTGCGGGTTGACACCATTTTGTCCTGCCCATGGAAAATACAAAGAGGCGTACACGATTTGGGCTGTCTGGTGAAAGAATTTTGAATCGGCGGCACCCTGAGTACCTTTCCCAAAGTTTGCTTCCTAGCTGGTTAAACTCGGCATTCAGAGGCGAGATGAGAACAAACTTGCTCCGCGTGCGGCGAAGTGCCTTGATGCCCTGCCCTAAATGTTTGAGCTTCTGGCCAGCGTCAGGCAAGTACTTTGACACGTAGGAGTCTCACTTTTACTCCAAGCTGTCCCTGTTGGCTGAAGCAGTCGGCGTGTCTGTATCGCAGCCTGGGAGGCCGGGCGTTGGGGGAGTCTGCCAAGTGACTGGCCTCCATTTATAGCTAACTGAGAAACTGCGTCGAAGCTTTCGGGAGCCTCTTACAGGGAATGGTTGCAGTTGGGAATTGGAGACTGTTCTGGCAAACGTCAGCAGCTCCTCTCCCTCGGAGGGCTCTTGGTGTGCCGACTCCTAACAGCCAGCATGGTCCCCAGCTCGTGAACGGTCCCATTGCGAGCCGGTCTCGTCCGTGAAAGAGCCACGTGAGGCTGAGCTCCAAGAGTCGGGCTCCACACCTGGAGCCTTTGGGACAGGGCAGTCCTGAGCCGATGTGCCCACCAGGGGACGCGACCAAAGTTTACGTACCACAGGAAAGCGCATCAAGGCCTCGTGTTCTCTCCATGAAATGAACGTGAGCTTGAAGGGTGATGCGTCAGCGTGCACCGTGAACAGCTCACTGGTACGCCTGTCTTTGCCCCCTCTCACGGTCTCACGCACCCGGGCTCAGTTCCGTGCAGGAATGCTGAGTGGGAGCGCCAGCCTCGCTTCTGGACTCGAAAGCCTTCCACCCCCTAATGGCAGGTTGTGTGTGTCTCTCACGTGGGGGGAGGAATGAGGTCGCCCACAGAGGTTCTGCCATGAAAGATCTAAAGACGCACGCTGCTGAGGAGCTTGTTCCTCATGGAGCGTCCCCGAAGGCCAGAAGCATGCCGAAGGTCTCTTTCAAAGCTGCCGGACGCTCTGCCGTTCTAGGCCTGAGATAAGGACCTTGTGACGGCACTGTAACCCCGTGAGATTCAGGAGACATCGCCAGTGTGAGTGGCAATCCGGAAGGAAGAACCTTCAAGGCGGAGTGTCCTTTCCTGTACAAAACGGCGCCCAAGTGGCTGAGGCAGGGAGCATTTTCCTTCACAGAACCGGCATCCTCGTATGCCTGTGGGTTACTCTAAAGAAACGACACTGTGAGCAACCTCTTCGAAAAGGCCTTCGCAAGCGACTTGGAGACAACAGCAGCGCAGTGGAGGCACAGACCATTGTCCTAGAGAGCAGCACAGTGTCTCTAGCAGCGATCGCTTCCCGGAGGATACTTAAGCCACACCGAGATTCCAGCAGGGAGTTTTGCCTTATAGCAGTACAACTCACTCAAGAAAGAGGGATGAGGTGTAGGGCTAATCTACGTGCGCTCACGCTCTGTGTCCCCGAGAAGGTTTCACGGAGCAGAATGCATCACCGACCGCTACCACGTGTGTGCACCAAAGAAGTCCTGTGCCGTGGGTGTTCTCAGGCCGACAGCGAAGACCTAGGTGTGTGCTGCACCCGCGCCCGGTGGTTCACACGTTGCGTGACCCTGTGCCTTTTGAAGATGCTCAGAGCGGGTGGCACCTGCGTGCTGCGAGCGCAAGAGGTGTAGAGTGTAAAGGCCTTTCACACTGGAGGAAAGGCTTGCATCTCATGGAGAAAATGTGTACGTCGCCCGGGAGATGGAGGCGCGCTCTTGACACCATTTCCTCTGCCCGTTTAAAACACAAGTGTTTGTACTCGATCTGGGCTGCCTGGTGAAACGCTTGGCAGTCCGCATCACCCTGAGCACCTTTCCTGAAGTTTGATTCGTAGCTGGGTAAACTCGGGCTTCAGAGGCTTAGATGAGACCAAACGTGTTCAGCTTGTGGCGAAAGCCTTTGACCAGAGGCATATGTGCTTGTGCTTGGGGCGAGGGCTAGGCAAGAACGTTTACACACTGGGTTTTTATCTTTACCCTAAGCTGTCCCTTTTGGCTGCAGCAGGCGGAGGGAACCCGCGGAGAGAGAACAGCTGCGAAGTGGATGCACAGAACAGTCACCTCGATACCAGCCCCGGGCTCCCAAGCAACGATCCTTCCCCGAAGGGTACTTAACCCACCCAGGGATTCAAGCAGGGAGTTCGCCTTGTCCAACTCGCACAGGAGACTGGCATGAGATGTAGGGCTCATCTACTTGCGTTCACACTACGTGGCCCGGAGAAGTTCTCACGGAGCCGAATCCAGCACCCTTCCTCCACCACGTGTGTACACAAAGGAGCGCTGGGCAGTGGGTGTTCTCAGGCCAAGAGAGAAGCCCTTGTTCTGTGCTGCACCTGCTGGGTGGTTCAAAGGTTTTCTGACCTTCCTGCTCTGGAAGCTTTTCAGAGCTGAGGCTACGCCTGGGCTGCGAAAGCAGAGAGGCGTAGAGGCCTTTCACACTGAAGGCGTGGGCCTGTTTCCCATGGGGAAAGTGTACGTCGCCCAACCCCCACTCCCACCCCACCCCACCCCACCCCACCCCACTCCAACCCACCCCCAGCTGGAGGCGTGCGGGTTGACACCATTTTGTCCTGCCCATGGAAAATACAAAGAGGCGTACACGATTTGGGCTGTCTGGTGAAAGAATTTTGAATCGGCGGCACCCTGAGTACCTTTCCCGAAGTTTGCTTCCTAGCTGGTTAAACTCGGCATTCAGAGGCGAGATGAGAACAAACTTGCTCCGCGTGCGGCGAAGTGCCTTGATGCCCTGCCCTAAATGTTTGAGCTTCTGGCCAGCGTCAGGGAAGTACTTTGACACGTAGGAGTCTCCCTTTTACTCCAAGCTGTCCCTGTTGGCTGAAGCAGTCGGCGTGTCTGTATCGCAGCCTGGGAGGCCGGGCGTTGGGGGAGTCTGCCAAGTGACTGGCCTCCATTTATAGCTAACTGAGAAACTGCGTCGAAGCTTTCGGGAGCCTCTTACAGGGAATGGTTGCAGTTGGGAATTGGAGACTGTGCTGGCAAACGTCAGCAGCTCCTCTCCCTCGGAGGGCTCTTGGTGTGCCGACTCCTAACAGCCAGCACGGTCCCCAGCTCGTGAACGGTCCCATTGCGAGCCGGTCTCGTCCGTGAAAGAGCCACGTGAGGCTGAGCTCCAAGAGTCGGGCTCCACACCTGGAGCCTTTGGGACAGGGCAGTCCTGAGCCGATGTGCCCACCAGGGGACGCGACCAAAGTTTACGTACCACAGGAAAGCGCATCAAGGCCTCGTGTTCTCTCCATGAAATGAACGTGAGCTTGAAGGGTGATGCGTCAGCGTGCACCGTGAACAGCTCGCTGGTACGCCTGTCTTTGCCCCCTCTCACGGTCTCACGCACCCGGGCTCAGTTCCGTGCAGGAATGCTGAGTGGGAGCGCCAGCCTCGCTTCTGGACTCGAAAGCCTTCCACCCCCTAATGGCAGGTTGTGTGTGTCTCTCACGTGGGGGGAGGAATGAGGTCGCCCACAGAGGTTCTGCCATGAAAGATCTAAAGACGCACGCTGCTGAGGAGCTTGTTCCTCATGGAGCGTCCCCGAAGGCCAGAAGCATGCCGAAGGTCTCTTTCAAAGCTGCCGGACGCTCTGCCGTTCTAGGCCTGAGATAAGGACCTTGTGACGGCACTGTAACCCCGCGAGATTCAGGAGACATCGCCAGTGCGAGTGGCAATCCGGAAGGAAGAACCTTCAAGGCGGAGTGTCCTTTCCTGTACAAAACGGCGCCCAAGTGGCTGAGGCAGGGAGCATTTTCCTTCACAGAACCGGCATCCTCGTATGCCTGTGGGTTACTCTAAAGAAACGACACTGTGAGCAACCTCTTCGAAAAGGCCTTCGCAAGCGACTTGGAGACAACAGCAGCGCAGTGGAGGCACAGACCATTGTCCTAGAGAGCAGCACATTGTCTCTAGCAGTGATCGCTTCCCGGAGGATACTTAAGCCACACCGAGATTCCAGCAGGGAGTTTTGCCTTATAGCAGTACAACTCACTCAAGAAAGAGGGATGAGGTGTAGGGCTAATCTACGTGCGCTCACGCTCTGTGTCCCCGAGAAGGTTTCACGGAGCAGAATGCATCACCGACCGCTACCACGTGTGTGCACCAAAGAAGCCCTGTGCCGTGGGTGTTCTCAGGCCGACAGCGAAGACCTAGGTGTGTGCTGCACCCGCGCTCGGTGGTTCACACGTTGCGTGACCCTGTGCCTTTTGAAGATGCTCAGAGCGGGTGGCACCTGCGTGCTGCGAGCGCAAGAGGTGTAGAGTGTAAAGGCCTTTCACACTGGAGGAAAGGCTTGCATCTCATGGAGAAAATGTGTACGTCGCCCGGGAGATGGAGGCGCGCTCTTGACACCATTTCCTCTGCCCGTTTCAAACACAAGTGTTTGTACTCGATCTGGGCTGCCTGGTGAAACGCTTGGCAGTCCGCATCACCCTGAGCACCTTTCCTGAAGTTTGATTCGTAGCTGGGTAAACTCGGGCTTCAGAGGCTTAGATGAGACCAAACGTGTTCAGCTTGTGGCGAAAGCCTTTGACCAGAGGCATATGTGCTTGTGCTTGGGGCGAGGGCTAGGCAAGAACGTTTACACACTGGGTTTTTATCTTTACCCTAAGCTGTCCCTTTTGGCTGCAGCAGGCGGAGGGAACCCGCGGAGAGAGAACAGCTGCGAAGTGGATGCACAGAACAGTCACCTCGATACCAGCCCCGGGCTCCCAAGCAACGATCCTTCCCCGAAGGGTACTTAACCCACCCAGGGATTCAAGCAGGGAGTTCGCCTTGTCCAACTCGCACAGGAGACTGGCATGAGATGTAGGGCTCATCTACTTGCGTTCACACTACGTGGCCCGGAGAAGTTCTCACGGAGCCGAATCCAGCACCCTTCCTCCACCACGTGTGTACACAAAGGAGCGCTGGGCCGTGGGTGTTCTCAGGCCAAGAGAGAAGCCCTTGTTCTGTGCTGCACCTGCTGGGTGGTTCAAAGGTTTTCTGACCTTCCTGCTCTGGAAGCTTTTCAGAGCTGAGGCTACGCCTGGGCTGCGAAAGCAGAGAGGCGTAGAGGCCTTTCACACTGAAGGCGTGGGCCTGTTTCCCATGGGGAAAGTGTACGTCGCCCAACCCCCACTCCCACCCCACCCCACCCCACCCCACCCCACTCCAACCCACCCCCAGCTGGAGGCGTGCGGGTTGACACCATTTTGTCCTGCCCATGGAAAATACAAAGAGGCGTACACGATTTGGGCTGTCTGGTGAAAGAATTTTGAATCGGCGGCACCCTGAGTACCTTTCCCGAAGTTTGCTTCCTAGCTGGTTAAACTCGGCATTCAGAGGCGAGATGAGAACAAACTTGCTCCGCGTGCGGCGAAGTGCCTTGATGCCCTGCCCTAAATGTTTGAGCTTCTGGCCAGCGTCAGGGAAGTACTTTGACACGTAGGAGTCTCCCTTTTACTCCAAGCTGTCCCTGTTGGCTGAAGCAGTCGGCGTGTCTGTATCGCAGCCTGGGAGGCCGGGCGTTGGGGGAGTCTGCCAAGTGACTGGCCTCCATTTATAGCTAACTGAGAAACTGCGTCGAAGCTTTCGGGAGCCTCTTACAGGGAATGGTTGCAGTTGGGAATTGGAGACTGTGCTGGCAAACGTCAGCAGCTCCTCTCCCTCGGAGGGCTCTTGGTGTGCCGACTCCTAACAGCCAGCACGGTCCCCAGCTCGTGAACGGTCCCATTGCGAGCCGGTCTCGTCCGTGAAAGAGCCACGTGAGGCTGAGCTCCAAGAGTCGGGCTCCACACCTGGAGCCTTTGGGACAGGGCAGTCCTGAGCCGATGTGCCCACCAGGGGACGCGACCAAAGTTTACGTACCACAGGAAAGCGCATGAAGGCCTCGTGTTCTCTCCATGAAATGAACGTGAGCTTGAAGGGTGATGCGTCAGCGTGCACCGTGAACAGCTCGCTGGTACGCCTGTCTTTGCCCCCTCTCACGGTCTCACGCACCCGGGCTCAGTTCCGTGCAGGAACGCTGAGTGGGAGCGCCAGCCTCGCTGCTGGACTCTAAAGCCTTCCACCCCCTAATGGCAGGTTGTGTGTGTCTCTCACGTGGGGGGAGGAATGAGGTCGCCCACAGAGGTTCTGCCATGAAAGATCTAAAGACGCACGCTGCTGAGGAGCTTGTTCCTCATGGAGCGTCCCCGAAGGCCAGAAGAATGCCGACGGTCTCTTTCAAAGCTGCCGGACGCTCTGCCGTTCTAGGCCTGAGATACGGACCCTGTGACGGCACCGTAACCCCGCGAGATTCAGGAGACATCGCCAGTGCGAGTGGCAATCCGGAAGGAAGAGCCTCCAAGGCGGAGTGTCCTTTCCTGTACAAAACGGAGCCCAAGTGGCTGAGGCAGGGAGCATTTTCCTTCACAGAACCGGCATCCTCGTATGCCTGTGGGTTGCTCTAAAGAAACGACACTGTGAGCAACCTCTTCGAAAAGGCCTTCGCAAGCGACTTGGAGACAACAGCAGCGCAGTGGAGGCACAGACCGTTATCCTAGAGAGCAGCACAGTGTCTCTAGCAGCGATCGCTTCCCGGAGGATACTTAAGCCACACCGAGATTCCAGCAGGGAGTTTTGCCTTATAGCAGTACAACTCACTCAAGAAAGAGGGATGAGGTGTAGGGCTAATCTACGTGCGCTCACGCTCTGTGTCCCCGAGAAGGTTTCACGGAGCAGAAGGCATCACCGACCGCTACCACGTGTGTGCACCAAAGAAGCCCTGTGCCGTGGGTGTTCTCAGGCCGACAGCGAAGACCTAGGTGTGTGCTGCACCCGCGCTCGGTGGTTCACACGTTGCGTGACCCCTGTGCCTTTGGAAGATGTTCAGAGCGGGTGGCACCTGCGTGCTGCGAGCGCAAGAGGTGTAGAGTGTAGAGGCCTTTCACACTGGAGGAAGGGCTTGCGTCTCGTGGAGAGAACGTGTACGTCGCCCGGGAGATGGAGGCGCGCTCTTGACACCATTTCCTCTGCCCGTTTAAAACACAAGTGTTTGTACTCGATCTGGGCTGCCTGGTGAAACGCTTGGCAGTCCGCATCACCCTGAGCACCCCTCCTGAAGTTTGATTCGTAGCTGGGTGAACTCGGGCTTCAGAGGCTTAGATGAGACCAAACGTGTTCAGCTTGTGGCGAAAGCCTTTGACCAGAGGCATATACGCTTGTGCTTGGGGCGAGGGCTAGGCAAGAACGTTTACACCCCGGGTTTTTATCTTTACCCTAAGCTGTGTCCCTTTTGGCTGCAGCAGGCGGAGAGAACCCGCGGAGAGAGAACAGCTGCGAGGTGGATGCACAGAACAGTCACCTCGACACCAGCCCCGGGGTCCCAAGCAACGATCCTTCCCCGGAGGGTACTTAACCCACCCCGGGATTCAAGCAGGGAGTTCGCCTTGTCCAACTCGCACAGGAGACTGGCATGAGATGTAGGGCTCATCTACTTGCGTTCACACTACGTGGCCCGGAGAAGTTCTCACGGAGCCGAATGCAGCACCCTTCCTCCACCACGTGTGTACACAAAGGAGCGCTGGGCAGTGGGTGTTCTCAAGGCCAAGAGAGAAGCCCTTGTTCTGTGCTGCACCTGCTGGGTGGTTCAAAGGTTTTCTGACCTTCCTGCTCTGGAAGCTTTTCAGAGCTGAGGCTGCGCCTGGGCTGCGAAAGCGGAGAGGCGTAGAGGCCTTTCACACTGAAGGCGTGGGCCTGTTTCCCGTGGAGAAAGTGTACGTCGCCCAACCCCCACCCCCACCCCACCCCACCCCACCCCAACCCACCCCCAGCTGGAGGCGTGCGGGTTGACACCATTTTGTCCTGCCCATGGAAAATACAAAGAGGCGTACACGATTTGGGCTGTCTGGTGAGAGAATTTTGAAGCGGTGGCACCCTGAGTACCTTTCCCGAAGTTTGCTTCCTAGCTGGTTAAACTCGGCTTTCAGAGGCGAGATGAGAACAAACTTGCTCCGCGTGCGGCGAAGTGCCCTGATGCCCTGCCCTAAATGTTTGAGCTTCTGGCCAGCGTCACGCAAGTACTTTGACACGTAGGAGTCTCCCTTTTACTCCAAGCTGTCCCTGTTGGCTGAAGCAGTCGGCGTGTCTGTATCGCAGCCTGGGAGGCCGGGCGTTGGGGGAGTCTGCCAAGTGACTGGCCTCCATTTATAGCTAACTGAGAAACTGCGTCGAAGCTTTCGGGAGCCTCTTACAGGGAATGGTTGCAGTTGGGAATTGGAGACTGTGCTGGCAAACGTCAGCAGCTCCTCTCCCTCGGAGGGCTCTTGGTGTGCCGACTCCTAACAGCCAGCACGGTCCCCAGCTCGTGAACGGTCCCATTGTGAGCCGGTCTCGTCCGTGAAAGAGCCACGTGAGGCTGAGCTCCAACAGTCGGGCTCCACACCTGGAGCCTTTGGGACAGGGCAGTCCTGAGCCGATGTGCCCACCAGGGGACGCGACCAAAGTTTACGTACCACAGGAAAGCGCAATCAAGGCCTCGTGTTCTCTCCATGAAAGGAACGTGAGCTTGAAGGGTGATGCGTCAGCGTGCACCGTGAACAGCTCGCTGGTACGCCTGTCTTTGCCCCCTCTCACGGTCTCACGCACCCGGGCTCAGTTCCGTGCAGGAACGCTGAGTGGGAGCGCCAGCCTCGCTGCTGGACTCTAAAGCCTTCCACCCCCTAATGGCAGGTTGTGTGTGTCTCTCACGTGGGGGGAGGAATGAGGTCGCCCACAGAGGTTCTGCCATGAAAGATCTAAAGACGCACGCTGCTGAGGAGCTTGTTCCTCATGGAGCGTCCCCGAAGGCCAGAAGAATGCCGACGGTCTCTTTCAAAGCTGCCGGACGCTCTGCCGTTCTAGGCCTGAGATACGGACCCTGTGACGGCACCGTAACCCCGCGAGATTCAGGAGACAACGCCAGTGCGAGTGGCAATCCGGAAGGAAGAGCCTCCAAGGCGGAGTGTCCTTTCCTGTACAAAACGGCGCCCAAGTGGCTGAGGCAGGGAGCATTTTCCTTCACAGAACCGGCATCCTCGTATGCCTGTGGGTTGCTCTAAAGAAACGACACTGTGAGCAACCTCTTCGAAAAGGCCTTCGCAAGCGACTTGGAGACAACAGCAGCGCAGTGGAGGCACAGACCGTTATCCTAGAGAGCAGCACAGTGTCTCTAGCAGCGATCGCTTCCCGGAGGATACTTAAGCCACACCGAGATTCCAGCAGGGAGTTTTGCCTTATAGCAGTACAACTCACTCAAGAAAGAGGGATGAGGTGTAGGGCTAATCTACGTGCGCTCACGCTCTGTGTCCCCGAGAAGGTTTCACGGAGCAGAAGGCATCACCGACCGCTACCACGTGTGTGCACCAAAGAAGCCCTGTGCCGTGGGTGTTCTCAGGCCGACAGCGAAGACCTAGGTGTGTGCTGCACCCGCGCTCGGTGGTTCACACGTTGCGTGACCCCTGTGCCTTTGGAAGATGTTCAGAGCGGGTGGCACCTGCGTGCTGCGAGCGCAAGAGGTGTAGAGTGTAGAGGCCTTTCACACTGGAGGAAGGGCTTGCGTCTCGTGGAGAGAACGTGTACGTCACCCGGGAGATGGAGGCGCGCTCTTGACACCATTTCCTCTGCCCGTTTAAAACACAAGTGTTTGTACTCGATCTGGGCTGCCTGGTGAAACGCTTGGCAGTCCGCATCACCCTGAGCACCCCTCCTGAAGTTTGATTCGTAGCTGGGTGAACTCGGGCTTCAGAGGCTTAGATGAGACCAAACGTGTTCAGCTTGTGGCGAAAGCCTTTGACCAGAGGCATATACGCTTGTGCTTGGGGCGAGGGCTAGGCAAGAACGTTTACACCCCGGGTTTTTATCTTTACCCTAAGCTGTGTCCCTTTTGGCTGCAGCAGGCGGAGAGAACCCGCGGAGAGAGAACAGCTGCGAGGTGGATGCACAGAACAGTCACCTCGACACCAGCCCCGGGGTCCCAAGCAACGATCCTTCCCCGGAGGGTACTTAACCCACCCCGGGATTCAAGCAGGGAGTTCGCCTTGTCCAACTCGCACAGGAGACTGGCATGAGATGTAGGGCTCATCTACTTGCGTTCACACTACGTGGCCTGGAGAAGTTCTCACGGAGCCGAATGCAGCACCCTTCCTCCACCACGTGTGTACACAAAGGAGCGCTGGGCAGTGGGTGTTCTCAAGGCCAAGAGAGAAGCCCTTGTTCTGTGCTGCACCTGCTGGGTGGTTCAAAGGTTTTCTGACCTTCCTGCTCTGGAAGCTTTTCAGAGCTGAGGCTGCGCCTGGGCTGCGAAAGCGGAGAGGCGTAGAGGCCTTTCACACTGAAGGCGTGGGCCTGTTTCCCGTGGAGAAAGTGTACGTCGCCCAACCCCCACCCCCACCCCACCCCACCCCACCCCAACCCACCCCCAGCTGGAGGCGTGCGGGTTGACACCATTTTGTCCTGCCCATGGAAAATACAAAGAGGCGTACACGATTTGGGCTGTCTGGTGAGAGAATTTTGAAGCGGCGGCACCCTGAGTACCTTTCCCGAAGTTTGCTTCCTAGCTGGTTAAACTCGGCTTTCAGAGGCGAGATGAGAACAAACTTGCTCCGCGTGCGGCGAAGTGCCCTGATGCCCTGCCCTAAATGTTTGAGCTTCTGGCCAGCGTCACGCAAGTACTTTGACACGTAGGAGTCTCCCTTTTACTCCAAGCTGTCCCTGTTGGCTGAAGCAGTCGGCGTGTCTGTATCGCAGCCTGGGAGGCCGGGCGTTGGGGGAGTCTGCCAAGTGACTGGCCTCCATTTATAGCTAACTGAGAAACTGCGTCGAAGCTTTCGGGAGCCTCTTACAGGGAATGGTTGCAGTTGGGAATTGGAGACTGTGCTGGCAAACGTCAGCAGCTCCTCTCCCTCGGAGGGCTCTTGGTGTGCCGACTCCTAACAGCCAGCACGGTCCCCAGCTCGTGAACGGTCCCATTGCGAGCCGGTCTCGTCCGTGAAAGAGCCACGTGAGGCTGAGCTCCAACAGTCGGGCTCCACACCTGGAGCCTTTGGGACAGGGCAGTCCTGAGCCGATGTGCCCACCAGGGGACGCGACCAAAGTTTACGTACCACAGGAAAGCGCAATCAAGGCCTCGTGTTCTCTCCATGAAAGGAACGTGAGCTTGAAGGGTGATGCGTCAGCGTGCACCGTGAACAGCTCGCTGGTACGCCTGTCTTTGCCCCCTCTCACGGTCTCACGCACCCGGGCTCAGTTCCGTGCAGGAACGCTGAGTGGGAGCGCCAGCCTCGCTGCTGGACTCTAAAGCCTTCCACCCCCTAATGGCAGGTTGTGTGTGTCTCTCACGTGGGGGGAGGAATGAGGTCGCCCACAGAGGTTCTGCCATGAAAGATCTAAAGACGCACGCTGCTGAGGAGCTTGTTCCTCATGGAGCGTCCCCGAAGGCCAGAAGAATGCCGACGGTCTCTTTCAAAGCTGCCGGACGCTCTGCCGTTCTAGGCCTGAGATACGGACCCTGTGACGGCACCGTAACCCCGCGAGATTCAGGAGACAACGCCAGTGCGAGTGGCAATCCGGAAGGAAGAGCCTCCAAGGCGGAGTGTCCTTTCCTGTACAAAACGGCGCCCAAGTGGCTGAGGCAGGGAGCATTTTCCTTCACAGAACCGGCATCCTCGTATGCCTGTGGGTTGCTCTAAAGAAACGACACTGTGAGCAACCTCTTCGAAAAGGCCTTCGCAAGCGACTTGGAGACAACAGCAGCGCAGTGGAGGCACAGACCGTTATCCTAGAGAGCAGCACAGTGTCTCTAGCAGCGATCGCTTCCCGGAGGATACTTAAGCCACACCGAGATTCCAGCAGGGAGTTTTGCCTTATAGCAGTACAACTCACTCAAGAAAGAGGGATGAGGTGTAGGGCTAATCTACGTGCGCTCACGCTCTGTGTCCCCGAGAAGGTTTCACGGAGCAGAAGGCATCACCGACCGCTACCACGTGTGTGCACCAAAGAAGCCCTGTGCCGTGGGTGTTCTCAGGCCGACAGCGAAGACCTAGGTGTGTGCTGCACCCGCGCTCGGTGGTTCACACGTTGCGTGACCCCTGTGCCTTTGGAAGATGTTCAGAGCGGGTGGCACCTGCGTGCTGCGAGCGCAAGAGGTGTAGAGTGTAGAGGCCTTTCACACTGGAGGAAGGGCTTGCGTCTCGTGGAGAGAACGTGTACGTCACCCGGGAGATGGAGGCGCGCTCTTGACACCATTTCCTCTGCCCGTTTAAAACACAAGTGTTTGTACTCGATCTGGGCTGCCTGGTGAAACGCTTGGCAGTCCGCATCACCCTGAGCACCCCTCCTGAAGTTTGATTCGTAGCTGGGTGAACTCGGGCTTCAGAGGCTTAGATGAGACCAAACGTGTTCAGCTTGTGGCGAAAGCCTTTGACCAGAGGCATATACGCTTGTGCTTGGGGCGAGGGCTAGGCAAGAACGTTTACACCCCGGGTTTTTATCTTTACCCTAAGCTGTGTCCCTTTTGGCTGCAGCAGGCGGAGAGAACCCGCGGAGAGAGAACAGCTGCGAGGTGGATGCACAGAACAGTCACCTCGACACCAGCCCCGGGGTCCCAAGCAACGATCCTTCCCCGGAGGGTACTTAACCCACCCCGGGATTCAAGCAGGGAGTTCGCCTTGTCCAACTCGCACAGGAGACTGGCATGAGATGTAGGGCTCATCTACTTGCGTTCACACTACGTGGCCCGGAGAAGTTCTCACGGAGCCGAATGCAGCACCCTTCCTCCACCACGTGTGTACACAAAGGAGCGCTGGGCAGTGGGTGTTCTCAAGGCCAAGAGAGAAGCCCTTGTTCTGTGCTGCACCTGCTGGGTGGTTCAAAGGTTTTCTGACCTTCCTGCTCTGGAAGCTTTTCAGAGCTGAGGCTGCGCCTGGGCTGCGAAAGCGGAGAGGCGTAGAGGCCTTTCACACTGAAGGCGTGGGCCTGTTTCCCGTGGAGAAAGTGTACGTCGCCCAACCCCCACCCCCACCCCACCCCACCCCACCCCAACCCACCCCCAGCTGGAGGCGTGCGGGTTGACACCATTTTGTCCTGCCCATGGAAAATACAAAGAGGCGTACACGATTTGGGCTGTCTGGTGAGAGAATTTTGAAGCGGCGGCACCCTGAGTACCTTTCCCGAAGTTTGCTTCCTAGCTGGTTAAACTCGGCTTTCAGAGGCGAGATGAGAACAAACTTGCTCCGCGTGCGGCGAAGTGCCCTGATGCCCTGCCCTAAATGTTTGAGCTTCTGGCCAGCGTCACGCAAGTACTTTGACACGTAGGAGTCTCCCTTTTACTCCAAGCTGTCCCTGTTGGCTGAAGCAGTCGGCGTGTCTGTATCGCAGCCTGGGAGGCCGGGCGTTGGGGGAGTCTGCCAAGTGACTGGCCTCCATTTATAGCTAACTGAGAAACTGCGTCGAAGCTTTCGGGAGCCTCTTACAGGGAATGGTTGCAGTTGGGAATTGGAGACTGTGCTGGCAAACGTCAGCAGCTCCTCTCCCTCGGAGGGCTCTTGGTGTGCCGACTCCTAACAGCCAGCACGGTCCCCAGCTCGTGAACGGTCCCATTGCGAGCCGGTCTCGTCCGTGAAAGAGCCACGTGAGGCTGAGCTCCAACAGTCGGGCTCCACACCTGGAGCCTTTGGGACAGGGCAGTCCTGAGCCGATGTGCCCACCAGGGGACGCGACCAAAGTTTACGTACCACAGGAAAGCGCAATCAAGGCCTCGTGTTCTCTCCATGAAAGGAACGTGAGCTTGAAGGGTGATGCATCAGCGTGCACCGTGAACAGCTCGCTGGTACGCCTGTCTTTGCCCCCTCTCACGGTCTCACGCACCCGGGCTCAGTTCCGTGCAGGAACGCTGAGTGGGAGCGCCAGCCTCGCTGCTGGACTCTAAAGCCTTCCACCCCCTAATGGCAGGTTGTGTGTGTCTCTCACGTGGGGGGAGGAATGAGGTCGCCCACAGAGGTTCTGCCATGAAAGATCTAAAGACGCACGCTGCTGAGGAGCTTGTTCCTCATGGAGCGTCCCCGAAGGCCAGAAGAATGCCGATGGTCTCTTTCAAAGCTGCCGGACGCTCTGCCGTTCTAGGCCTGAGATACGGACCCTGTGACGGCACCGTAACCCCGCGAGATTCAGGAGACATCGCCAGTGCGAGTGGCAATCCGGAAGGAAGAGCCTCCAAGGCGGAGTGTCCTTTCCTGTACAAAACGGCGCCCAAGTGGCTGAGGCAGGGAGCATTTTCCTTCACAGAACCGGCATCCTCGTATGCCTGTGGGTTGCTCTAAAGAAACGACACTGTGAGCAACCTCTTCGAAAAGGCCTTCGCAAGCGACTTGGAGACAACAGCAGCGCAGTGGAGGCACAGACCGTTATCCTAGAGAGCAGCACAGTGTCTCTAGCAGCGATCGCTTCCCGGAGGATACTTAAGCCACACCGAGATTCCAGCAGGGAGTTTTGCCTTATAGCAGTACAACTCACTCAAGAAAGAGGGATGAGGTGTAGGGCTAATCTACGTGCGCTCACGCTCTGTGTCCCCGAGAAGGTTTCACGGAGCAGAAGGCATCACCGACCGCTACCACGTGTGTGCACCAAAGAAGCCCTGTGCCGTGGGTGTTCTCAGGCCGACAGCGAAGACCTAGGTGTGTGCTGCACCCGCGCTCGGTGGTTCACACGTTGCGTGACCCCTGTGCCTTTGGAAGATGTTCAGAGCGGGTGGCACCTGCGTGCTGCGAGCGCAAGAGGTGTAGAGTGTAGAGGCCTTTCACACTGGAGGAAGGGCTTGCGTCTCGTGGAGAGAACGTGTACGTCGCCCGGGAGATGGAGGCGCGCTCTTGACACCATTTCCTCTGCCCGTTTAAAACACAAGTGTTTGTACTCGATCTGGGCTGCCTGGTGAAACGCTTGGCAGTCCGCATCACCCTGAGCACCTCTCCTGAAGTTTGATTCGTAGCTGGGTGAACTCGGGCTTCAGAGGCTTAGATGAGACCAAACGTGTTCAGCTTGTGGCGAAAGCCTTTGACCAGAGGCATATACGCTTGTGCTTGGGGCGAGGGCTAGGCAAGAACGTTTACACCCCGGGTTTTTATCTTTACCCTAAGCTGTGTCCCTTTTGGCTGCAGCAGGCGGAGAGAACCCGCGGAGAGAGAACAGCTGCGAGGTGGATGCACAGAACAGTCACCTCGACACCAGCCCCGGGGTCCCAAGCAACGATCCTTCCCCAGAGGGTACTTAACCCACCCCGGGATTCAAGCAGGGAGTTCGCCTTGTCCAACTCACACAGGAGACTGGCATGAGATGTAGGGCTCATCTACTTGCGTTCACACTACGTGGCCCGGAGAAGTTCTCACGGAGCCGAATGCAGCACCCTTCCTCCACCACGTGTGTACACAAAGGAGCGCTGGGCAGTGGGTGTTCTCAAGGCCAAGAGAGAAGCCCTTGTTCTGTGCTGCACCTGCTGGGTGGTTCAAAGGTTTTCTGACCTTCCTGCTCTGGAAGCTTTTCAGAGCTGAGGCTGCTCCTGGGCTGTGAAAGCGGAGAGGCGTAGAGGACTTTCACACTGAAGGCGTGGGCCTGTTTCCCGTGGAGAAAGTGTACATCGCCCAACCCCCACCCCCACCCCACCCCACCCCACCCCAACCCACCCCCAGCTGGAGGCGTGCGGGTTGACACCATTTTGTCCTGCCCATGGAAAATACAAAGAGGCGTACATGATTTGGGCTGTCTGGTGAGAGAATTTTGAAGCGGCGGCACCCTGAGTACCTTTCCCGAAGTTTGCTTCCTAGCTGGTTAAACTCGGCTTTCAGAGGCAAGATGAGAACAAACTTGCTCCGCGTGCGGCGAAGTGCCCTGATGCCCTGCCCTAAATGTTTGAGCTTCTGGCCAGCGTCACGCAAGTACTTTGACACGTAGGAGTCTCCCTGTTACTCCAAGCTGTCCCTGTTGGCTGAAGCAGTCGGCGTGTCTGTATCGCAGCCTGGGAGGCCGGGCGTTGGGGGAGTCTGCCAAGTGACTGGCCTCCATTTATAGCTAACTGAGAAACTGCGTCGAAGCTTTCGGGAGCCTCTTACAGGGAATGGTTGCAGTTGGGAATTGGAGACTGTGCTGGCAAACGTCAGCAGCTCCTCTCCCTCGGAGGGCTCTTGGTGTGCCGACTCCTAACAGCCAGCACGGTCCCCAGCTCGTGAACGGTCCCATTGCGAGCCGGTCTCGTCCGTGAAGGAGCCACGTGAGGCTGAGCTCCAACAGTCGGGCTCCACACCTGGAGCCTTTGGGACAGGGCAGTCCTGAGCCGATGTGCCCACCAGGGGACGCGACCAAAGTTTACGTACCACAGAAAAGCGCAATCAAGGCCTCGTGTTCTCTCCATGAAAGGAACGTGAGCTTGAAGGGTGATGCGTCAGCGTGCACCGTGAACAGCTCGCTGGTACGCCTGTCTTTGCCCCCTCTCACGGTCTCACGCACCCGGGCTCAGTTCCGTGCAGGAACGCTGAGTGGGAGCGCCAGCCTCGCTGCTGGACTCTAAAGCCTTCCACCCCCTAATGGCAGGTTGTGTGTGTCTCTCACGTGGGGGGAGGAATGAGGTCGCCCACAGAGGTTCTGCCATGAAAGATCTAAAGACGCACGCTGCTGAGGAGCTTGTTCCTCATGGAGCGTCCCCGAAGGCCAGAAGAATGCCGACGGTCTCTTTCAAAGCTGCCGGACGCTCTGCCGTTCTAGGCCTGAGATACGGACCCTGTGACGGCACCGTAACCCCGCGAGATTCAGGAGACATCGCCAGTGCGAGTGGCAATCCGGAAGGAAGAGCCTCCAAGGCGGAGTGTCCTTTCCTGTACAAAACGGCGCCCAAGTGGCTGAGGCAGGGAGCATTTTCCTTCACAGAACCGGCATCCTCGTATGCCTGTGGGTTGCTCTAAAGAAACGACACTGTGAGCAACCTCTTCGAAAAGGCCTTCACAAGCGACTTGGAGACAACAGCAGCGCAGTGGAGGCACAGACCGTTATCCTAGAGAGCAGCACAGTGTCTCTAGCAGCGATCGCTTCCCGGAGGATACTTAAGCCACACCGAGATTCCAGCAGGGAGTTTTGCCTTATAGCAGTACAACTCACTCAAGAAAGAGGGATGAGGTGTAGGGCTAATCTACGTGCGCTCACGCTCTGTGTCCCCGAGAAGGTTTCACGGAGCAGAAGGCATCACCGACCGCTACCACGTGTGTGCACCAAAGAAGCCCTGTGCCGTGGGTGTTCTCAGGCCGACAGCGAAGACCTAGGTGTGTGCTGCACCCGCGCTCGGTGGTTCACACGTTGCGTGACCCCTGTGCCTTTGGAAGATGTTCAGAGCGGGTGGCACCTGCGTGCTGCGAGCGCAAGAGGTGTAGAGTGTAGAGGCCTTTCACACTGGAGGAAGGGCTTGCGTCTCGTGGAGAGAACGTGTACGTCGCCCGGGAGATGGAGGCGCGCTCTTGACACCATTTCCTCTGCCCGTTTAAAACACAAGTGTTTGTACTCGATCTGGGCTGCCTGGTGAAACGCTTGGCAGTCCGCATCACCCTGAGCACCTCTCCTGAAGTTTGATTCGTAGCTGGGTGAACTCGGGCTTCAGAGGCTTAGATGAGACCAAACGTGTTCAGCTTGTGGCGAAAGCCTTTGACCAGAGGCATATACGCTTGTGCTTGGGGCGAGGGCTAGGCAAGAACGTTTACACCCCGGGTTTTTATCTTTACCCTAAGCTGTGTCCCTTTTGGCTGCAGCAGGCGGAGAGAACCCGCGGAGAGAGAACAGCTGCGAGGTGGATGCACAGAACAGTCACCTCGACACCAGCCCCGGGGTCCCAAGCAACGATCCTTCCCCGGAGGGTACTTAACCCACCCCGGGATTCAAGCAGGGAGTTCGCCTTGTCCAACTCGCACAGGAGACTGGCATGAGATGTAGGGCTCATCTACTTGCGTTCACACTACGTGGCCCGGAGAAGTTCTCACGGAGCCGAATGCAGCACCCTTCCTCCACCACGTGTGTACACAAAGGAGCGCTGGGCAGTGGGTGTTCTCAAGGCCAAGAGAGAAGCCCTTGTTCTGTGCTGCACCTGCTGGGTGGTTCAAAGGTTTTCTGACCTTCCTGCTCTGGAAGCTTTTCAGAGCTGAGGCTGCGCCTGGGCTGCGAAAGCGGAGAGGCGTAGAGGCCTTTCACACTGAAGGCGTGGGCCTGTTTCCCGTGGAGAAAGTGTACGTCGCCCAAACCCCACCCCCACCCCACCCCACCCCACCCCAACCCACCCCCAGCTGGAGGCGTGCGGGTTGACACCATTTTGTCCTGCCCATGGAAAATACAAAGAGGCGTACACGATTTGGGCTGTCTGGTGAGAGAATTTTGAAGCGGCGGCACCCTGAGTACCTTTCCCGAAGTTTGCTTCCTAGCTGGTTAAACTCGGCTTTCAGAGGCGAGATGAGAACAAACTTGCTCCGCGTGCGGCGAAGTGCCCTGATGCCCTGCCCTAAATGTTTGAGCTTCTGGCCAGCGTCACGCAAGTACTTTGACACGTAGGAGTCTCCCTTTTACTCCAAGCTGTCCCTGTTGGCTGAAGCAGTCGGCGTGTCTGTATCGCAGCCTGGGAGGCCGGGCGTTGGGGGAGTCTGCCAAGTGACTGGCCTCCATTTATAGCTAACTGAGAAACTGCGTCGAAGCTTTCGGGAGCCTCTTACAGGGAATGGTTGCAGTTGGGAATTGGAGACTGTGCTGGCAAACGTCAGCAGCTCCTCTCCCTCGGAGGGCTCTTGGTGTGCCGACTCCTAACAGCCAGCACGGTCCCCAGCTCGTGAACGGTCCCATTGCGAGCCGGTCTCGTCCGTGAAAGAGCCACGTGAGGCTGAGCTCCAACAGTCGGGCTCCACACCTGGAGCCTTTGGGACAGGGCAGTCCTGAGCCGATGTGCCCACCAGGGGACGCGACCAAAGTTTACGTACCACAGGAAAGCGCAATCAAGGCCTCGTGTTCTCTCCATGAAAGGAACGTGAGCTTGAAGGGTGATGCGTCAGCGTGCACCGTGAACAGCTCGCTGGTACGCCTGTCTTTGCCCCCTCTCACGGTCTCACGCACCCGGGCTCAGTTCCGTGCAGGAACGCTGAGTGGGAGCGCCAGCCTCGCTGCTGGACTCTAAAGCCTTCCACCCCCTAATGGCAGGTTGTGTGTGTCTCTCACGTGGGGGGAGGAATGAGGTCGCCCACAGAGGTTCTGCCATGAAAGATCTAAAGACGCACGCTGCTGAGGAGCTTGTTCCTCATGGAGCGTCCCCGAAGGCCAGAAGAATGCCGACGGTCTCTTTCAAAGCTGCCGGACGCTCTGCCGTTCTAGGCCTGAGATACGGACCCTGTGACGGCACCGTAACCCCGCGAGATTCAGGAGACATCGCCAGTGCGAGTGGCAATCCGGAAGGAAGAGCCTCCAAGGCGGAGTGTCCTTTCCTGTACAAAACGGCGCCCAAGTGGCTGAGGCAGGGAGCATTTTCCTTCACAGAACCGGCATCCTCGTATGCCTGTGGGTTGCTCTAAAGAAACGACACTGTGAGCAACCTCTTCGAAAAGGCCTTCGCAAGCGACTTGGAGACAACAGCAGCGCAGTGGAGGCACAGACCGTTATCCTAGAGAGCAGCACAGTGTCTCTAGCAGCGATCGCTTCCCGGAGGATACTTAAGCCACACCGAGATTCCAGCAGGGAGTTTTGCCTTATAGCAGTACAACTCACTCAAGAAAGAGGGATGAGGTGTAGGGCTAATCTACGTGCGCTCACGCTCTGTGTCCCCGAGAAGGTTTCACGGAGCAGAAGGCATCACCGACCGCTACCACGTGTGTGCACCAAAGAAGCCCTGTGCCGTGGGTGTTCTCAGGCCGACAGCGAAGACCTAGGTGTGTGCTGCACCCGCGCTCGGTGGTTCACACGTTGCGTGACCCCTGTGCCTTTGGAAGATGTTCAGAGCGGGTGGCACCTACGTGCTGCGAGCGCAAGAGGTGTAGAGTGTAGAGGCCTTTCACACTGGACGAAGGGCTTGCGTCTCGTGGAGAGAACGTGTACGTCGCCCGGGAGATGGAGGCGCGCTCTTGACACCATTTCCTCTGCCCGTTTAAAACACAAGTGTTTGTACTCGATCTGGGCTGCCTGGTGAAACGCTTGGCAGTCCGCATCACCCTGAGCACCTCTCCTGAAGTTTGATTCGTAGCTGGGTGAACTCGGGCTTCAGAGGCTTAGATGAGACCAAACGTGTTCAGCTTGTGGCGAAAGCCTTTGACCAGAGGCATATACGCTTGTGCTTGGGGCGAGGGCTAGGCAAGAACGTTTACACCCCGGGTTTTTATCTTTACCCTAAGCTGTGTCCCTTTTGGCTGCAGCAGGTGGAGAGAACCCGCGGAGAGAGAACAGCTGCGAGGTGGATGCACAGAACAGTCACCTCGACACCAGCCCCGGGGTCCCAAGCAACGATCCTTCCCCGGAGGGTACTTAACCCACCCCGGGATTCAAGCAGGGAGTTCGCCTTGTCCAACTCGCACAGGAGACTGGCATGAGATGTAGGGCTCATCTACTTGCGTTCACACTACGTGGCCCGGAGAAGTTCTCACGGAGCCGAATGCAGCACCCTTCCTCCACCACGTGTGTACACAAAGGAGCGCTGGGCAGTGGGTGTTCTCAAGGCCAAGAGAGAAGCCCTTGTTCTGTGCTGCACCTGCTGGGTGGTTCAAAGGTTTTCTGACCTTCCTGCTCTGGAAGCTTTTCAGAGCTGAGGCTGCGCCTGGGCTGCGAAAGCGGAGAGGCGTAGAGGCCTTTCACACTGAAGGCGTGGGCCTGTTTCCCGTGGAGAAAGTGTACGTCGCCCAACCCCCACCCCCACCCCACCCCACCCCACCCCAACCCACCCCCAGCTGGAGGCGTGCGGGTTGACACCATTTTGTCCTGCCCATGGAAAATACAAAGAGGCGTACACGATTTGGGCTGTCTGGTGAGAGAATTTTGAAGCGGCGGCACCCTGAGTACCTTTCCCGAAGTTTGCTTCCTAGCTGGTTAAACTCGGCTTTCAGAGGCGAGATGAGAACAAACTTGCTCCGCGTGCGGCGAAGTGCCCTGATGCCCTGCCCTAAATGTTTGAGCTTCTGGCCAGCGTCACGCAAGTACTTTGACACGTAGGAGTCTCCCTTTTACTCCAAGCTGTCCCTGTTGGCTGAAGCAGTCGGCGTGTCTGTATCGCAGCCTGGGAGGCCGGGCGTTGGGGGAGTCTGCCAAGTGACTGGCCTCCATTTATAGCTAACTGAGAAACTGCGTCGAAGCTTTCGGGAGCCTCTTACAGGGAATGGTTGCAGTTGGGAATTGGAGACTGTGCTGGCAAACGTCAGCAGCTCCTCTCCCTCGGAGGGCTCTTGGTGTGCCGACTCCTAACAGCCAGCACGGTCCCCAGCTCGTGAACGGTCCCATTGCGAGCCGGTCTCGTCCGTGAAAGAGCCACGTGAGGCTGAGCTCCAACAGTCGGGCTCCACACCTGGAGCCTTTGGGACAGGGCAGTCCTGAGCCGATGTGCCCACCAGGGGACGCGACCAAAGTTTACGTACCACAGGAAAGCGCAATCAAGGCCTCGTGTTCTCTCCATGAAAGGAACGTGAGCTTGAAGGGTGATGCGTCAGCGTGCACCGTGAACAGCTCGCTGGTACGCCTGTCTTTGCCCCCTCTCACGGTCTCACGCACCCGGGCTCAGTTCCGTGCAGGAACGCTGAGTGGGAGCGCCAGCCTCGCTGCTGGACTCTAAAGCCTTCCACCCCCTAATGGCAGGTTGTGTGTGTCTCTCACGTGGGGGGAGGAATGAGGTCGCCCACAGAGGTTCTGCCATGAAAGATCTAAAGACGCACGCTGCTGAGGAGCTTGTTCCTCATGGAGCGTCCCCGAAGGCCAGAAGAATGCCGACGGTCTCTTTCAAAGCTGCCGGACGCTCTGCCGTTCTAGGCCTGAGATACGGACCCTGTGACGGCACCGTAACCCCGCGAGATTCAGGAGACATCGCCAGTGCGAGTGGCAATCCGGAAGGAAGAGCCTCCAAGGCGGAGTGTCCTTTCCTGTACAAAACGGCGCCCAAGTGGCTGAGGCAGGGAGCATTTTCCTTCACAGAACCGGCATCCTCGTATGCCTGTGGGTTGCTCTAAAGAAACGACACTGTGAGCAACCTCTTCGAAAAGGCCTTCGCAAGCGACTTGGAGACAACAGCAGCGCAGTGGAGGCACAGACCGTTATCCTAGAGAGCAGCACAGTGTCTCTAGCAGCGATCGCTTCCCGGAGGATACTTAAGCCACACCGAGATTCCAGCAGGGAGTTTTGCCTTATAGCAGTACAACTCACTCAAGAAAGAGGGATGAGGTGTAGGGCTAATCTACGTGCGCTCACGCTCTGTGTCCCCGAGAAGGTTTCACGGAGCAGAAGGCATCACCGACCGCTACCACGTGTGTGCACCAAAGAAGCCCTGTGCCGTGGGTGTTCTCAGGCCGACAGCGAAGACCTAGGTGTGTGCTGCACCCGCGCTCGGTGGTTCACACGTTGCGTGACCCCTGTGCCTTTGGAAGATGTTCAGAGCGGGTGGCACCTGCGTGCTGCGAGCGCAAGAGGTGTAGAGTGTAGAGGCCTTTCACACTGGACGAAGGGCTTGCGTCTCGTGGAGAGAACGTGTACGTCGCCCGGGAGATGGAGGCGCGCTCTTGACACCATTTCCTCTGCCCGTTTAAAACACAAGTGTTTGTACTCGATCTGGGCTGCCTGGTGAAACGCTTGGCAGTCCGCATCACCCTGAGCACCTCTCCTGAAGTTTGATTCGTAGCTGGGTGAACTCGGGCTTCAGAGGCTTAGATGAGACCAAACGTGTTCAGCTTGTGGCGAAAGCCTTTGACCAGAGGCATATACGCTTGTGCTTGGGGCGAGGGCTAGGCAAGAACGTTTACACCCCGGGTCTTTATCTTTACCCTAAGCTGTGTCCCTTTTGGCTGCAGCAGGCGGAGAGAACCCGCGGAGAGAGAACAGCTGCGAGGTGGATGCACAGAACAGTCACCTCGACCCCAGCCCCGGGGTCCCAAGCAACGATCCTTCCCCGGAGGGTACTTAACCCACCCCGGGATTCAAGCAGGGAGTTCGCCTTGTCCAACTCGCACAGGAGACTGGCATGAGATGTAGGGCTCATCTACTTGCGTTCACACTACGTGGCCCGGAGAAGTTCTCACGGAGCCGAATGCAGCACCCTTCCTCCACCACGTGTGTACACAAAGGAGCGCTGGGCAGTGGGTGTTCTCAAGGCCAAGAGAGAAGCCCTTGTTCTGTGCTGCACCTGCTGGGTGGTTCAAAGGTTTTCTGACCTTCCTGCTCTGGAAGCTTTTCAGAGCTGAGGCTGCGCCTGGGCTGCGAAAGCGGAGAGGCGTAGAGGCCTTTCACACTGAAGGCGTGGGCCTGTTTCCCGTGGAGAAAGTGTACGTCGCCCAACCCCCACCCCCACCCCACCCCACCCCACCCCAACCCACCCCCAGCTGGAGGCGTGCGGGTTGACACCATTTTGTCCTGCCCATGGAAAATACAAAGAGGCGTACACGATTTGGGCTGTCTGGTGAGAGAATTTTGAAGCGGCGGCACCCTGAGTACCTTTCCCGAAGTTTGCTTCCTAGCTGGTTAAACTCGGCTTTCAGAGGCGAGATGAGAACAAACTTGCTCCGCGTGCGGCGAAGTGCCCTGATGCCCTGCCCTAAATGTTTGAACTTCTGGCCAGCGTCACGCAAGTACTTTGACACGTAGGAGTCTCCCTTTTACTCCAAGCTGTCCCTGTTGGCTGAAGCAGTCGGCGTGTCTGTATCGCAGCCTGGGAGGCCGGGCGTTGGGGGAGTCTGCCAAGTGACTGGCCTCCATTTATAGCTAACTGAGAAACTGCGTCGAAGCTTTCGGGAGCCTCTTACAGGGAATGGTTGCAGTTGGGAATTGGAGACTGTGCTGGCAAACGTCAGCAGCTCCTCTCCCTCGGAGGGCTCTTGGTGTGCCGACTCCTAACAGCCAGCACGGTCCCCAGCTCGTGAACGGTCCCATTGCGAGCCGGTCTCGTCCGTGAAAGAGCCACGTGAGGCTGAGCTCCAACAGTCGGGCTCCACACCTGGAGCCTTTGGGACAGGGCAGTCCTGAGCCGATGTGCCCACCAGGGGACGCGACCAAAGTTTACGTACCACAGGAAAGCGCAATCAAGGCCTCGTGTTCTCTCCATGAAAGGAACGTGAGCTTGAAGGGTGATGCGTCAGCGTGCACCGTGAACAGCTCGCTGGTACGCCTGTCTTTGCCCCCTCTCACGGTCTCACGCACCCGGGCTCAGTTCCGTGCAGGAACGCTGAGTGGGAGCGCCAGCCTCGCTGCTGGACTCTAAAGCCTTCCACCCCCTAATGGCAGGTTGTGTGTGTCTCTCACGTGGGGGGAGGAATGAGGTCGCCCACAGAGGTTCTGCCATGAAAGATCTAAAGACGCACGCTGCTGAGGAGCTTGTTCCTCATGGAGCGTCCCCGAAGGCCAGAAGAATGCTGACGGTCTCTTTCAAAGCTGCCGGACGCTCTGCCGTTCTAGGCCTGAGATACGGACCCTGTGACGGCACCGTAACCCCGCGAGATTCAGGAGACATCGCCAGTGCGAGTGGCAATCCGGAAGGAAGAGCCTCCAAGGCGGAGTGTCCTTTCCTGTACAAAACGGCGCCCAAGTGGCTGAGGCAGGGAGCATTTTCCTTCACAGAACCGGCATCCTCGTATGCCTGTGGGTTGCTCTAAAGAAACGACACTGTGAGCAACCTCTTCGAAAAGGCCTTCGCAAGCGACTTGGAGACAACAGCAGCGCAGTGGAGGCACAGACCGTTATCCTAGAGAGCAGCACAGTGTCTCTAGCAGCGATCGCTTCCCGGAGGATACTTAAGCCACACCGAGATTCCAGCAGGGAGTTTTGCCTTATAGCAGTACAACTCACTCAAGAAAGAGGGATGAGGTGTAGGGCTAATCTACGTGCGCTCACGCTCTGTGTCCCCGAGAAGGTTTCACGGAGCAGAAGGCATCACCGACCGCTACCACGTGTGTGCACCAAAGAAGCCCTGTGCCGTGGGTGTTCTCAGGCCGACAGCGAAGACCTAGGTGTGTGCTGCACCCGCGCTCGGTGGTTCACACGTTGCGTGACCCCTGTGCCTTTGGAAGATGTTCAGAGCGGGTGGCACCTGCATGCTGCGAGCTCAAGAGGTGTAGAGTGTAGAGGCCTTTCACACTGGAGGAAGGGCTTGCGTCTCGTGGAGAGAACGTGTACGTCGCCCGGGAGATGGAGGCGCGCTCTTGACACCATTTCCTCTGCCCGTTTAAAACACAAGTGTTTGTACTCGATCTGGGCTGCCTGGTGAAACGCTTGGCAGTCCGCATCACCCTGAGCACCCCTCCTGAAGTTTGATTCGTAGCTGGGTGAACTCGGGCTTCAGAGGCTTAGATGAGACCAAACGTGTTCAGCTTGTGGCGAAAGCCTTTGACCAGAGGCATATACGCTTGTGCTTGGGGTGAGGGCTAGGCAAGAACGTTTACACCCCGGGTTTTTATCTTTACCCTAAGCTGTGTCCCTTTTGGCTGCAGCAGGCGGAGAGAACCCGCGGAGAGAGAACAGCTGCGAGGTGGATGCACAGAACAGTCACCTCGACACCAGCCCCGGGGTCCCAAGCAACGATCCTTCCCCGGAGGGTACTTAACCCACCCCGGGATTCAAGCAGGGAGTTCGCCTTGTCCAACTCGCACAGGAGACTGGCATGAGATGTAGGGCTCATCTACTTGCGTTCACACTACGTGGCCCGGAGAAGTTCTCACGGAGCCGAATGCAGCACCCTTCCTCCACCACGTGTGTACACAAAGGAGCGCTGGGCAGTGGGTGTTCTCAAGGCCAAGAGAGAAGCCCTTGTTCTGTGCTGCACCTGCTGGGTGGTTCAAAGGTTTTCTGACCTTCCTGCTCTGGAAGCTTTTCAGAGCTGAGGCTGCGCCTGGGCTGCGAAAGCGGAGAGGCGTAGAGGCCTTTCACACTGAAGGCGTGGGCCTGTTTCCCGTGGAGAAAGTGTACGTCGCCCAACCCCCACCCCCACCCCACCCCACCCCACCCCAACCCACCCCCAGCTGGAGGCGTGCGGGTTGACACCATTTTGTCCTGCCCATGGAAAATACAAAGAGGCGTACACGATTTGGGCTGTCTGGTGAGAGAATTTTGAAGCGGCGGCACCCTGAGTACCTTTCCCGAAGTTTGCTTCCTAGCTGGTTAAACTCGGCTTTCAGAGGCGAGATGAGAACAAACTTGCTCCACGTGCGGCGAAGTGCCCTGATGCCCTGCCCTAAATGTTTGAGCTTCTGGCCAGCGTCACGCAAGTACTTTGACACGTAGGAGTCTCCCTTTTACTCCAAGCTGTCCCTGTTGGCTGAAGCAGTCGGCGTGTCTGTATCGCAGCCTGGGAGGCCGGGCGTTGGGGGAGTCTGCCAAGTGACTGGCCTCCATTTATAGCTAACTGAGAAACTGCGTCGAAGCTTTCGGGAGCCTCTTACAGGGAATGGTTGCAGTTGGGAATTGGAGACTGTGCTGGCAAACGTCAGCAGCTCCTCTCCCTCGGAGGGCTCTTGGTGTGCCGACTCCTAACAGCCAGCACGGTCCCCAGCTCGTGAACGGTCCCATTGCGAGCCGGTCTCGTCCGTGAAAGAGCCACGTGAGGCTGAGCTCCAACAGTCGGGCTCCACACCTGGAGCCTTTGGGACAGGGCAGTCCTGAGCCGATGTGCCCACCAGGGGACGCGACCAAAGTTTACGTACCACAGGAAAGCGCAATCAAGGCCTCGTGTTCTCTCCATGAAAGGAACGTGAGCTTGAAGGGTGATGCGTCAGCGTGCACCGTGAACAGCTCGCTGGTACGCCTGTCTTTGCCCCCTCTCACGGTCTCACGCACCCGGGCTCAGTTCCGTGCAGGAACGCTGAGTGGGAGCGCCAGCCTCGCTGCTGGACTCTAAAGCCTTCCACCCCCTAATGGCAGGTTGTGTGTGTCTCTCACGTGGGGGGAGGAATGAGGTCGCCCACAGAGGTTCTGCCATGAAAGATCTAAAGACGCACGCTGCTGAGGAGCTTGTTCCTCATGGAGCGTCCCCGAAGGCCAGAAGAATGCCGACGGTCTCTTTCAAAGCTGCCGGACGCTCTGCCGTTCTAGGCCTGAGATACGGACCCTGTGACGGCACCGTAACCCCGCGAGATTCAGGAGACATCGCCAGTGCGAGTGGCAATCCGGAAGGAAGAGCCTCCAAGGCGGAGTGTCCTTTCCTGTACAAAACGGCGCCCAAGTGGCTGAGGCAGGGAGCATTTTCCTTCACAGAACCGGCATCCTCGTATGCCTGTGGGTTGCTCTAAAGAAACGACACTGTGAGCAACCTCTTCGAAAAGGCCTTCGCAAGCGACTTGGAGACAACAGCAGCGCAGTGGAGGCACAGACCGTTATCCTAGAGAGCAGCACAGTGTCTCTAGCAGCGATCGCTTCCCGGAGGATACTTAAGCCACACCGAGATTCCAGCAGGGAGTTTTGCCTTATAGCAGTACAACTCACTCAAGAAAGAGGGATGAGGTGTAGGGCTAATCTACGTGCGCTCACGCTCTGTGTCCCCGAGAAGGTTTCACGGAGCAGAAGGCATCACCGACCGCTACCACGTGTGTGCACCAAAGAAGCCCTGTGCCGTGGGTGTTCTCAGGCCGACAGCGAAGACCTAGGAGTGTGCTGCACCCGCGCTCGGTGGTTCACACGTTGCGTGAACCCTGTGCCTTTGGAAGATGTTCAGAGCGGGTGGCACCTGCGTGATGCGAGCTCAAGAGGTGTAGAGTGTAGAGGCCTTTCACACTGGAGGAAGGGCTTGCGTCTCGTGGAGAGAACGTGTACGTCGCCCGGGAGATGGAGGCGCGCTCTTGACACCATTTCCTCTGCCCGTTTAAAACACAAGTGTTTGTACTCGATCTGGGCTGCCTGGTGAAACGCTTGGTAGTCCGCATCACCCTGAGCACCCCTCCTGAAGTTTGATTCGTAGCTGGGTGAACTCGGGCTTCAGAGGCTTAGATGAGACCAAACGTGTTCAGCTTGTGGCGAAAGCCTTTGACCAGAGGCATATACGCTTGTGCTTGGGGCGAGGGCTAGGCAAGAACGTTTACACCCCGGGTTTTTATCTTTACCCTAAGCTGTGTCCCTTTTGGCTGCAGCAGGCGGAGAGAACCCGCGGAGAGAGAACAGCTGCGAGGTGGATGCACAGAACAGTCACCTCGACACCAGCCCCGGGGTCCCAAGCAACGATCCTTCCCCGGAGGGTACTTAACCCACCCCGGGATTCAAGCAGGGAGTTCGCCTTGTCCAACTCGCACAGGAGACTGGCATGAGATGTAGGGCTCATCTACTTGCGTTCACACTACGTGGCCCGGAGAAGTTCTCACGGAGCCGAATGCAGCACCCTTCCTCCACCACGTGTGTACACAAAGGAGCGCTGGGCAGTGGGTGTTCTCAAGGCCAAGAGAGAAGCCCTTGTTCTGTGCTGCACCTGCTGGGTGGTTCAAAGGTTTTCTGACCTTCCTGCTCTGGAAGCTTTTCAGAGCTGAGGCTGCGCCTGGGCTGCGAAAGCGGAGAGGCGTAGAGGCCTTTCACACTGAAGGCGTGGGCCTGTTTCCCGTGGAGAAAGTGTACATCGCCCAACCCCCACCCCCACCCCACCCCACCCCACCCCAACCCACCCCCAGCTGGAGGCGTGCGGGTTGACACCATTTTGTCCTGCCCATGGAAAATACAAAGAGGCGTACACGATTTGGGCTGTCTGGTGAGAGAATTTTGAAGCGGCGGCACCCTGAGTACCTTTCCCGAAGTTTGCTTCCTAGCTGGTTAAACTCGGCTTTCAGAGGCGAGATGAGAACAAACTTGCTCCGCGTGCGGCGAAGTGCCCTGATGCCCTGCCCTAAATGTTTGAGCTTCTGGCCAGCGTCACGCAAGTACTTTGACACGTAGGAGTCTCCCTTTTACTCCAAGCTGTCCCTGTTGGCTGAAGCAGTCGGCGTGTCTGTATCGCAGCCTGGGAGGCCGGGCGTTGGGGGAGTCTGCCAAGTGACTGGCCTCCATTTATAGCTAACTGAGAAACTGCGTCGAAGCTTTCGGGAGCCTCTTACAGGGAATGGTTGCAGTTGGGAATTGGAGACTGTGCTGGCAAACGTCAGCAGCTCCTCTCCCTCGGAGGGCTCTTGGTGTGCCGACTCCTAACAGCCAGCACGGTCCCCAGCTCGTGAACGGTCCCATTGCGAGCCGGTCTCGTCCGTGAAAGAGCCACGTGAGGCTGAGCTCCAACAGTCGGGCTCCACACCTGGAGCCTTTGGGACAGGGCAGTCCTGAGCCGATGTGCCCACCAGGGGACGCGACCAAAGTTTACGTACCACAGGAAAGCGCAATCAAGGCCTCGTGTTCTCTCCATGAAAGGAACGTGAGCTTGAAGGGTGATGCGTCAGCGTGCACCGTGAACAGCTCGCTGGTACGCCTGTCTTTGCCCCCTCTCACGGTCTCACGCACCCGGGCTCAGTTCCGTGCAGGAACGCTGAGTGGGAGCGCCAGCCTCGCTGCTGGACTCTAAAGCCTTCCACCCCCTAATGGCAGGTTGTGTGTGTCTCTCACGTGGGGGGAGGAATGAGGTCGCCCACAGAGGTTCTGCCATGAAAGATCTAAAGACGCACGCTGCTGAGGAGCTTGTTCCTCATGGAGCGTCCCCGAAGGCCAGAAGAATGCCGACGGTCTCTTTCAAAGCTGCCGGACGCTCTGCCGTTCTAGGCCTGAGATACGGACCCTGTGATGGCACCGTAACCCCGCGAGATTCAGGAGACATCGCCAGTGCGAGTGGCAATCCGGAAGGAAGAGCCTCCAAGGCGGAGTGTCCTTTCCTGTACAAAACGGCGCCCAAGTGGCTGAGGCAGGGAGCATTTTCCTTCACAGAACCGGCATCCTCGTATGCCTGTGGGTTGCTCTAAAGAAACGACACTGTGAGCAACCTCTTCGAAAAGGCCTTCGCAAGCGACTTGGAGACAACAGCAGCGCAGTGGAGGCACAGACCGTTATCCTAGAGAGCAGCACAGTGTCTCTAGCAGCGATCGCTTCCCGGAGGATACTTAAGCCACACCGAGATTCCAGCAGGGAGTTTTGCCTTATAGCAGTACAACTCACTCAAGAAAGAGGGATGAGGTGTAGGGCTAATCTACGTGCGCTCACGCTCTGTGTCCCCGAGAAGGTTTCACGGAGCAGAAGGCATCACCGACCGCTACCACGTGTGTGCACCAAAGAAGCCCTGTGCCGTGGGTGTTCTCAGGCCGACAGCGAAGACCTAGGAGTGTGCTGCACCCGCGCTCGGTGGTTCACACGTTGCGTGAACCCTGTGCCTTTGGAAGATGTTCAGAGCGGGTGGCACCTGCGTGATGCGAGCTCAAGAGGTGTAGAGTGTAGAGGCCTTTCACACTGGAGGAAGGGCTTGCGTCTCGTGGAGAGAACGTGTACGTCGCCCGGGAGATGGAGGCGCGCTCTTGACACCATTTCCTCTGCCCGTTTAAAACACAAGTGTTTGTACTCGATCTGGGCTGCCTGGTGAAACGCTTGGTAGTCCGCATCACCCTGAGCACCCCTCCTGAAGTTTGATTCGTAGCTGGGTGAACTCGGGCTTCAGAGGCTTAGATGAGACCAAACGTGTTCAGCTTGTGGCGAAAGCCTTTGACCAGAGGCATATACGCTTGTGCTTGGGGCGAGGGCTAGGCAAGAACGTTTACACCCCGGGTTTTTATCTTTACCCTAAGCTGTGTCCCTTTTGGCTGCAGCAGGCGGAGAGAACCCGCGGAGAGAGAACAGCTGCGAGGTGGATGCACAGAACAGTCACCTCGACACCAGCCCCGGGGTCCCAAGCAACGATCCTTCCCCGGAGGGTACTTAACCCACCCCGGGATTCAAGCAGGGAGTTCGCCTTGTCCAACTCGCACAGGAGACTGGCATGAGATGTAGGGCTCATCTACTTGCGTTCACACTACGTGGCCCGGAGAAGTTCTCACGGAGCCGAATGCAGCACCCTTCCTCCACCACGTGTGTACACAAAGGAGCGCTGGGCAGTGGGTGTTCTCAAGGCCAAGAGAGAAGCCCTTGTTCTGTGCTGCACCTGCTGGGTGGTTCAAAGGTTTTCTGACCTTCCTGCTCTGGAAGCTTTTCAGAGCTGAGGCTACGCCTGGGCTGCGAAAGCGGAGAGGCGTAGAGGCCTTTCACACTGAAGGCGTGGGCCTGTTTCCCGTGGAGAAAGTGTACATCGCCCAAACCCCACCCCCACCCCACCCCACCCCACCCCAACCCACCCCCAGCTGGAGGCGTGCGGGTTGACACCATTTTGTCCTGCCCATGGAAAATACAAAGAGGCGTACACGATTTGGGCTGTCTGGTGAGAGAATTTTGAAGCGGCGGCACCCTGAGTACCTTTCCCGAAGTTTGCTTCCTAGCTGGTTAAACTCGGCTTTCAGAGGCGAGATGAGAACAAACTTGCTCCGCGTGCGGCGAAGTGCCCTGATGCCCTGCCCTAAATGTTTGAGCTTCTGGCCAGCGTCACGCAAGTACTTTGACACGTAGGAGTCTCCCTTTTACTCCAAGCTGTCCCTGTTGGCTGAAGCAGTCGGCGTGTCTGTATCGCAGCCTGGGAGGCCGGGCGTTGGGGGAGTCTGCCAAGTGACTGGCCTCCATTTATAGCTAACTGAGAAACTGCGTCGAAGCTTTCGGGAGCCTCTTACAGGGAATGGTTGCAGTTGGGAATTGGAGACTGTGCTGGCAAACGTCAGCAGCTCCTCTCCCTCGGAGGGCTCTTGGTGTGCCGACTCCTAACAGCCAGCACGGTCCCCAGCTCGTGAACGGTCCCATTGCGAGCCGGTCTCGTCCGTGAAAGAGCCACGTGAGGCTGAGCTCCAACAGTCGGGCTCCACACCTGGAGCCTTTGGGACAGGGCAGTCCTGAGCCGATGTGCCCACCAGGGGACGCGACCAAAGTTTACGTACCACAGGAAAGCGCAATCAAGGCCTCGTGTTCTCTCCATGAAAGGAACGTGAGCTTGAAGGGTGATGCGTCAGCGTGCACCGTGAACAGCTCGCTGGTACGCCTGTCTTTGCCCCCCTCACGGTCTCACGCACCCGGGCTCAGTTCCGTGCAGGAACGCTGAGTGGGAGCGCCAGCCTCGCTGCTGGACTCTAAAGCCTTCCACCCCCTAATGGCAGGTTGTGTGTGTCTCTCACGTGGGGGGAGGAATGAGGTCGCCCACAGAGGTTCTGCCATGAAAGATCTAAAGACGCACGCTGCTGAGGAGCTTGTTCCTCATGGAGCGTCCCCGAAGGCCAGAAGAATGCCGACGGTCTCTTTCAAAGCTGCCGGATGCTCTGCCGTTCTAGGCCTGAGATACGGACCCTGTGACGACACCGTAACCCCGCGAGATTCAGGAGACATCGCCAGTGCGAGTGGCAATCCGGAAGGAAGAGCCTCCAAGGCGGAGTGTCCTTTCCTGTACAAAACGGCGCCCAAGTGGCTGAGGCAGGGAGCATTTTCCTTCACAGAACCGGCATCCTCGTATGCCTGTGGGTTGCTCTAAAGAAACGACACTGTGAGCAACCTCTTCGAAAAGGCCTTCGCAAGCGACTTGGAGACAACAGCAGCGCAGTGGAGGCACAGACCGTTATCCTAGAGAGCAGCACAGTGTCTCTAGCAGCGATCGCTTCCCGGAGGATACTTAAGCCACACCGAGATTCCAGCAGGGAGTTTTGCCTTATAGCAGTACAACTCACTCAAGAAAGAGGGATGAGGTGTAGGGCTAATCTACGTGCGCTCACGCTCTGTGTCCCCGAGAAGGTTTCACGGAGCAGAAGGCATCACCGACCGCTACCACGTGTGTGCACCAAAGAAGCCCTGTGCCGTGGGTGTTCTCAGGCCGACAGCGAAGACCTAGGTGTGTGCTGCACCCGTGCTCGGTGGTTCACACGTTGCGTGACCCCTGTGCCTTTGGAAGATGTTCAGAGCGGGTGGCACCTGCGTGCTGCGAGCGCAAGAGGTGTAGAGTGTAGAGGCCTTTCACACTGGACGAAGGGCTTGCGTCTCGTGGAGAGAACGTGTACGTCGCCCGGGAGATGGAGGCGCGCTCTTGACACCATTTCCTCTGCCCGTTTAAAACACAAGTGTTTGTACTCGATCTGGGCTGCCTGGTGAAACGCTTGGCAGTCCGCATCACCCTGAGCACCTCTCCTGAAGTTTGATTCGTAGCTGGGTGAACTCGGGCTTCAGAGGCTTAGATGAGACCAAACGTGTTCAGCTTGTGGCGAAAGCCTTTGACCAGAGGCATATACGCTTGTGCTTGGGGCGAGGGCTAGGCAAGAACGTTTACACCCCGGGTTTTTATCTTTACCCTAAGCTGTGTCCCTTTTGGCTGCAGCAGGCGGAGAGAACCCGCGGAGAGAGAACAGCTGCGAGGTGGATGCACAGAACAGTCACCTCGACACCAGCCCCGGGGTCCCAAGCAACGATCCTTCCCCGGAGGGTACTTAACCCACCCCGGGATTCAAGCAGGGAGTTCGCCTTGTCCAACTCGCACAGGAGACTGGCATGAGATGTAGGGCTCATCTACTTGCGTTCACACTACGTGGCCCGGAGAAGTTCTCACGGAGCCGAATGCAGCACCCTTCCTCCACCACGTGTGTACACAAAGGAGTGCTGGGCAATGGGTGTTCTCAAGGCCAAGAGAGAAGCCCTTGTTCTGTGCTGCACCTGCTGGGTGGTTCAAAGGTTTTCTGACCTTCCTGCTCTGGAAGCTTTTCAGAGCTGAGGCTGCGCCTGGGCTGCGAAAGCGGAGAGGCGTAGAGGCCTTTCACACTGAAGGCGTGGGCCTGTTTCCCGTGGAGAAAGTGTACGTCGCCCAACCCCCACCCCCACCCCACCCCACCCCACCCCAACCCACCCCCAGCTGGAGGCGTGTGGGTTGACACCATTTTGTCCTGCCCATGGAAAATACAAAGAGGCGTACACGATTTGGGCTGTCTGGTGAGAGAATTTTGAAGCGGCGGCACCCTGAGTACCTTTCCCGAAGTTTGCTTCCTAGCTGGTTAAACTCGGCTTTCAGAGGCGAGATGAGAACAAACTTGCTCCGCGTGCGGCGAAGTGCCCTGATGCCCTGCCCTAAATGTTTGAGCTTCTGGCCAGCGTCACGCAAGTACTTTGACACGTAGGAGTCTCCCTTTTACTCCAAGCTGTCCCTGTTGGCTGAAGCAGTCGGCGTGTCTGTATCGCAGCCTGGGAGGCCGGGCGTTGGGGGAGTCTGCCAAGTGACTGGCCTCCATTTATAGCTAACTGAGAAACTGCGTCGAAGCTTTCGGGAGCCTCTTACAGGGAATGGTTGCAGTTGGGAATTGGAGACTGTGCTGGCAAACGTCAGCAGCTCCTCTCCCTCGGAGGGCTCTTGGTGTGCCGACTCCTAACAGCCAGCACGGTCCCCAGCTCGTGAACGGTCCCATTGCGAGCCGGTCTCGTCCGTGAAAGAGCCACGTGAGGCTGAGCTCCAACAGTCGGGCTCCACACCTGGAGCCTTTGGGACAGGGCAGTCCTGAGCCGATGTGCCCACCAGGGGACGCGACCAAAGTTTACGTACCACAGGAAAGCGCAATCAAGGCCTCGTGTTCTCTCCATGAAAGGAACGTGAGCTTGAAGGGTGATGCGTCAGCGTGCACTGTGAACAGCTCGCTGGTACGCCTGTCTTTGCCCCCTCTCACGGTCTCACGCACCCGGGCTCAGTTCCGTGCAGGAACGCTGAGTGGGAGCGCCAGCCTCGCTGCTGGACTCTAAAGCCTTCCACCCCCTAATGGCAGGTTGTGTGTGTCTCTCACGTGGGGGGAGGAATGAGGTCGCCCACAGAGGTTCTGCCATGAAAGATCTAAAGACGCACGCTGCTGAGGAGCTTGTTCCTCATGGAGCGTCCCCGAAGGCCAGAAGAATGCCGACGGTCTCTTTCAAAGCTGCCGGACGCTCTGCCATTCTAGGCCTGAGATACGGACCCTGTGACGGCACCGTAACCCCGCGAGATTCAGGAGACATCGCCAGTGCGAGTGGCAATCCGGAAGGAAGAGCCTCCAAGGCGGAGTGTCCTTTCCTGTACAAAACGGCGCCCAAGTGGCTGAGGCAGGGAGCATTTTCCTTCACAGAACCGGCATCCTCGTATGCCTGTGGGTTGCTCTAAAGAAACGACACTGTGAGCAACCTCTTCGAAAAGGCCTTCGCAAGCGACTTGGAGACAACAGCAGCGCAGTGGAGGCACAGACCGTTATCCTAGAGAGCAGCACAGTGTCTCTAGCAGCGATCGCTTCCCGGAGGATACTTAAGCCACACCGAGATTCCAGCAGGGAGTTTTGCCTTATAGCAGTACAACTCACTCAAGAAAGAGGGATGAGGTGTAGGGCTAATCTACGTGCGCTCACGCTCTGTGTCCCCGAGAAGGTTTCACGGAGCAGAAGGCATCACCGACCGCTACCACGTGTGTGCACCAAAGAAGCCCTGTGCCGTGGGTGTTCTCAGGCCGACAGCGAAGACCTAGGTGTGTGCTGCACCCGCGCTCGGTGGTTCACACGTTGCGTGACCCCTGTGCCTTTGGAAGATGTTCAGAGCGGGTGGCACCTGCGTGCTGCGAGCGCAAGAGGTGTAGAGTGTAGAGGCCTTTCACACTGGAGGAAGGGCTTGCGTCTCGTGGAGAGAACGTGTACGTCGCCCGGGAGATGGAGGCGCGCTCTTGACACCATTTCCTCTGCCCGTTTAAAACACAAGTGTTTGTACTCGATCTGGGCTGCCTGGTGAAACGCTTGGCAGTCCGCATCACCCTGAGCACCCCTCCTGAAGTTTGATTCGTAGCTGGGTGAACTCGGGCTTCAGAGGCTTAGATGAGACCAAACGTGTTCAGCTTGTGGCGAAAGCCTTTGACCAGAGGCATATACGCTTGTGCTTGGGGCGAGGGCTAGGCAAGAACGTTTACACCCCGGGTTTTTATCTTTACCCTAAGCTGTGTCCCTTTTGGCTGCAGCAGGCGGAGAGAACCCGCGGAGAGAGAACAGCTGCGAGGTGGATGCACAGAACAGTCACCTCGACCCCAGCCCTGGGGTCCCAAGCAACGATCCTTCCCCGGAGGGTACTTAACCCACCCCGGGATTCAAGCAGGGAGTTCGCCTTGTCCAACTCGCACAGGAGACTGGCATGAGATGTAGGGCTCATCTACTTGCGTTCACACTACGTGGCCCGGAGAAGTTCTCACGGAGCCGAATGCAGCACCCTTCCTCCACCACGTGTGTACACAAAGGAGCGCTGGGCAGTGGGTGTTCTCAAGGCCAAGAGAGAAGCCCTTGTTCTGTGCTGCACCTGCTGGGTGGTTCAAAGGTTTTCTGACCTTCCTGCTCTGGAAGCTTTTCAGAGCTGAGGCTGCGCCTGGGCTGCGAAAGCGGAGAGGCGTAGAGGCCTTTCACACTGAAGGCGTGGGCCTGTTTCCCGTGGAGAAAGTGTACGTCGCCCAACCCCCACCCCCACCCCACCCCACCCCACCCCAACCCACCCCCAGCTGGAGGCGTGCGGGTTGACACCATTTTGTCCTGCCCATGGAAAATACAAAGAGGCGTACACGATTTGGGCTGTCTGGTGAGAGAATTTTGAAGCGGCGGCACCCTGAGTACCTTTCCCGAAGTTTGCTTCCTAGCTGGTTAAACTCGGCTTTCAGAGGCGAGATGAGAACAAACTTGCTCCGCGTGCGGCGAAGTGCCCTGATGCCCTGCCCTAAATGTTTGAGCTTCTGGCCAGCGTCACGCAAGTACTTTGACACGTAGGAGTCTCCCTTTTACTCCAAGCTGTCCCTGTTGGCTGAAGCAGTCGGCGTGTCTGTATCGCAGCCTGGGAGGCCGGGCGTTGGGGGAGTCTGCCAAGTGACTGGCCTCCATTTATAGCTAACTGAGAAACTGCGTCGAAGCTTTCGGGAGCCTCTTACAGGGAATGGTTGCATTTGGGAATTGGAGACTGTGCTGGCCAACGTCAGCAGCTCCTCTCCCTCGGAGGGCTCTTGGTGTGCCGACTCCTAACAGCCAGCACGGTCCCCAGCTCGTGAACGGTCCCATTGCGAGCCGGTCTCGTCCGTGAAAGAGCCACGTGAGGCTGAGCTCCAACAGTCGGGCTCCACACCTGGAGCCTTTGGGACAGGGCAGTCCTGAGCCGATGTGCCCACCAGGGGACGCGACCAAAGTTTACGTACCACAGGAAAGCGCAATCAAGGCCTCGTGTTCTCTCCATGAAAGGAACGTGAGCTTGAAGGGTGATGCGTCAGCGTGCACCGTGAACAGCTCGCTGGTACGCCTGTCTTTGCCCCCTCTCACGGTCTCACGCACCCGGGCTCAGTTCCGTGCAGGAACGCTGAGTGGGAGCGCCAGCCTCACTGCTGGACATTAAAGCCTTCCACCCCCTAATGGCAGGTTGTGTGTGTCTCTCACGTGGGGGGAGGAATGAGGTCGCCCACAGAGGTTCTGCCATGAAAGATCTAAAGACGCACGCTGCTGAGGAGCTTGTTCCTCATGGAGCGTCCCCGAAGGCCAGAAGAATGCCGACGGTCTCTTTCAAAGCTGCCGGATGCTCTGCCATTCTAGGCCTGAGATACGGACCCTGTGACGGCACCGTAACCCCGCGAGATTCAGGAGACATCGCCAGTGCGAGTGGCAATCCGGAAGGAAGAGCCTCCAAGGCGGAGTGTCCTTTCCTGTACAAAACGGCGCCCAAGTGGCTGAGGCAGGGAGCATTTTCCTTCACAGAACCGGCATCCTCGTATGCCTGTGGGTTGCTCTAAAGAAACGACACTGTGAGCAACCTCTTCGAAAAGGCCTTCGCAAGCGACTTGGAGACAACAGCAGCGCAGCGGAGGCACAGACCGTTATCCTAGAGAGCAGCACAGTGTCTCTAGCAGCGATCGCTTCCCGGAGGATACTTAAGCCACACCGAGATTCCAGCAGGGAGTTTTGCCTTATAGAAGTACAACTCACTCAAGAAAGAGGGATGAGGTGTAGGGCTAATCTACGTGCGCTCACGCTCTGTGTCCCCGAGAAGGTTTCACGGAGCAGAAGGCATCACCGACCGCTACCACGTGTGTGCACCAAAGAAGCCCTGTGCCGTGGGTGTTCTCAGGCCGACAGCGAAGACCTAGGTGTGTGCTGCACCCGCGCTCGGTGGTTCACACGTTGCGTGACCCCTGTGCCTTTGGAAGATGTTCAGAGCGGGTGGCACCTGCGTGCTGCGAGCGCAAGAGGTGTAGAGTGTAGAGGCCTTTCACACTGGAGGAAGGGCTTGCGTCTCGTGGAGAGAACGTGTACGTCGCCCGGGAGATGGAGGCGCGCTCTTGACACCATTTCCTCTGCCCGTTTAAAACACAAGTGTTTGTACTCGATCTGGGCTGCCTGGTGAAACGCTTGGCAGTCCGCATCACCCTGAGCACCTCTCCTGAAGTTTGATTCGTAGCTGGGTGAACTCGGGCTTCAGAGGCTTAGATGAGACCAAACGTGTTCAGCTTGTGGCGAAAGCCTTTGACCAGAGGCATATACGCTTGTGCTTGGGGCGAGGGCTAGGCAAGAACGTTTACACCCCGGGTTTTTATCTTTACCCTAAGCTGTGTCCCTTTTGGCTGCAGCAGGCGGAGAGAACCCGCGGAGAGAGAACAGCTGCGAGGTGGATGCACAGAACAGTCACCTCGACACCAGCCCCGGGGTCCCAAGCAACGATCCTTCCCCGGAGGGTACTTAACCCACCCCGGGATTCAAGCAGGGAGTTCGCCTTGTCCAACTCGCACAGGAGACTGGCATGAGATGTAGGGCTCATCTACTTGCGTTCACACTACGTGGCCCGGAGAAGTTCTCACGGAGCCAAATGCAGCACCCTTCCTCCACCACGTGTGTACACAAAGGAGCGCTGGGCAGTGGGTGTTCTCAAGGCCAAGAGAGAAGCCCTTGTTCTGTGCTGCACCTGCTGGGTGGTTCAAAGGTTTTCTGACCTTCCTGCTCTGGAAGCTTTTCAGAGCTGAGGCTGCGCCTGGGCTGCGAAAGCGGAGAGGCGTAGAGGCCTTTCACACTGAAGGCGTGGGCCTGTTTCCCGTGGAGAAAGTGTACGTCGCCCAACCCCCACCCCCACCCCACCCCACCCCACCCCAACCCACCCCCAGCTGGAGGCGTGCGGGTTGACACCATTTTGTCCTGCCCATGGAAAATACAAAGAGGCGTACACGATTTGGGCTGTCTGGTGAGAGAATTTTGAAGCGGCGGCACCCTGAGTACCTTTCCCGAAGTTTGCTTCCTAGCTGGTTAAACTCGGCTTTCAGAGGCGAGATGAGAACAAACTTGCTCCGCGTGCGGCGAAGTGCCCTGATGCCCTGCCCTAAATGTTTGAGCTTCTGGCCAGCGTCACGCAAGTACTTTGACACGTAGGAGTCTCCCTTTTACTCCAAGCTGTCCCTGTTGGCTGAAGCAGTCGGCGTGTCTGTATCACAGCCTGGGAGGCCGGGCGTTGGGGGAGTCTGCCAAGTGACTGGCCTCCATTTATAGCTAACTGAGAAACTGCGTCGAAGCTTTCGGGAGCCTCTTACAGGGAATGGTTGCAGTTGGGAATTGGAGACTGTGCTGGCAAACGTCAGCAGCTCCTCTCCCTCGGAGGGCTCTTGGTGTGCCGACTCCTAACAGCCAGCACGGTCCCCAGCTCGTGAACGGTCCCATTGCGAGCCGGTCTCGTCCGTGAAAGAGCCACGTGAGGCTGAGCTCCAACAGTCGGGCTCCACACCTGGAGCCTTTGGGACAGGGCAGTCCTGAGCCGATGTGCCCACCAGGGGACGCGACCAAAGTTTACGTACCACAGGAAAGCGCAATCAAGGCCTCGTGTTCTCTCCATGAAAGGAACGTGAGCTTGAAGGGTGATGCGTCAGCGTGCACCGTGAACAGCTCGCTGGTACGCCTGTCTTTGCCCCCTCTCACGGTCTCACGCACCCGGGCTCAGTTCCGTGCAGGAACGCTGAGTGGGAGCGCCAGCCTCGCTGCTGGACTCTAAAGCCTTCCACCCCCTAATGGCAGGTTGTGTGTGTCTCTCACGTGGGGGGAGGAATGAGGTCGCCCACAGAGGTTCTGCCATGAAAGATCTAAAGACGCACGCTGCTGAGGAGCTTGTTCCTCATGGAGCGTCCCCGAAGGCCAGAAGAATGCCGACGGTCTCTTTCAAAGCTGCCGGACGCTCTGCCGTTCTAGGCCTGAGATACGGACCCTGTGACGGCACCGTAACCCCGCGAGATTCAGGAGACACCGCCAGTGCGAGTGGCAATCCGGAAGGAAGAGCCTCCAAGGCGGAGTGTCCTTTCCTGTACAAAACGGCGCCCAAGTGGCTGAGGCAGGGAGCATTTTCCTTCACAGAACCGGCATCCTCGTATGCCTGTGGGTTGCTCTAAAGAAACGACACTGTGAGCAACCTCTTCGAAAAGGCCTTCGCAAGCGACTTGGAGACAACAGCAGCGCAGTGGAGGCACAGACCGTTATCCTAGAGAGCAGCACAGTGTCTCTAGCAGCGATCGCTTCCCGGAGGATACTTAAGCCACACCGAGATTCCAGCAGGGAGTTTTGCCTTATAGCAGTACAACTCACTCAAGAAAGAGGGATGAGGTGTAGGGCTAATCTACGTGCGCTCACGCTCTGTGTCCCCGAGAAGGTTTCACGGAGCAGAAGGCATCACCGACCGCTACCACGTGTGTGCACCAAAGAAGCCCTGTGCCGTGGGTGTTCTCAGGCCGACAGCGAAGACCTAGGTGTGTGCTGCACCCGCGCTCGGTGGTTCACACGTTGCGTGAACCCTGTGCCTTTGGAAGATGTTCAGAGCGGGTGGCACCTGCGTGCTGCGAGCGCAAGAGGTGTAGAGTGTAGAGGCCTTTCACACTGGAGGAAGGGCTTGCGTCTCGTGGAGAGAACGTGTACGTCGCCTGGGAGATGGAGGCGCGCTCTTGACACCATTTCCTCTGCCCGTTTAAAACACAAGTGTTTGTACTCGATCTGGGCTGCCTGGTGAAACGCTTGGCAGTCCGCATCACCCTGAGCACCCCTCCTGAAGTTTGATTCGTAGCTGGGTGAACTCAGGCTTCAGAGGCTTAGATGAGACCAAACGTGTTCAGCTTGTGGCGAAAGCCTTTGACCAGAGGCATATACGCTTGTGCTTGGGGCGAGGGCTAGGCAAGAACGTTTACACCCCGGGTTTTTATCTTTACCCTAAGCTGTGTCCCTTTTGGCTGCAGCAGGCGGAGAGAACCCGCGGAGAGAGAACAGCTGCGAGGTGGATGCACAGAACAGTCACCTCGACACCAGCCCCGGGGTCCCAAGCAACGATCCTTCCCCGGAGGGTACTTAACCCACCCCGGGATTCAAGCAGGGAGTTCGCCTTGTCCAACTCGCACAGGAGACTGGCATGAGATGTAGGGCTCATCTACTTGCGTTCACACTACGTGGCCCGGAGAAGTTCTCACGGAGCCGAATGCAGCACCCTTCCTCCACCACGTGTGTACACAAAGGAGCGCTGGGCAGTGGGTGTTCTCAAGGCCAAGAGAGAAGCCCTTGTTCTGTGCTGCACCTGCTGGGTGGTTCAAAGGTTTTCTGACCTTCCTGCTCTGGAAGCTTTTCAGAGCTGAGGCTGCGCCTGGGCTGCGAAAGCGGAGGGGCGTAGAGGCCTTTCACACTGAAGGCGTGGGCCTGTTTCCCGTGGAGAAAGTGTACGTCGCCCAACCCCCACCCCCACCCCAACCCACCCCCAGCTGGAGGCGTGCGGGTTGACACCATTTTGTCCTGCCCATGGAAAATACAAAGAGGCGTACACGATTTGGGCTGTCTGGTGAGAGAATTTTGAAGCGGCGGCACCCTGAGTACCTTTCCCGAAGTTTGCTTCCTAGCTGGTTAAACTCGGCTTTCAGAGGCGAGATGAGAACAAACTTGCTCCGCGTGCGGCGAAGTGCCCTGATGCCCTGCCCTAAATGTTTGAGCTTCTGGCCAGCGTCACGCAAGTACTTTGACACGTAGGAGTCTCCCTTTTACTCCAAGCTGTCCCTGTTGGCTGAAGCAGTCGGCGTGTCTGTATCGCAGCCTGGGAGGCCGGGCGTTGGGGGAGTCTGCCAAGTGACTGGCCTCCATTTATAGCTAACTGAGAAACTGCGTCGAAGCTTTCGGGAGCCTCTTACAGGGAATGGTTGCAGTTGGGAATTGGAGACTGTGCTGGCAAACGTCAGCAGCTCCTCTCCCTCGGAGGGCTCTTGGTGTGCCGACTCCTAACAGCCAGCACGGTCCCCAGCTCGTGAACGGTCCCATTGCGAGCCGGTCTCGTCCGTGAAAGAGCCACGTGAGGCTGAGCTCCAACAGTCGGGCTCCACACCTGGAGCCTTTGGGACAGGGCAGTCCTGAGCCGATGTGCCCACCAGGGGACGCGACCAAAGTTTACGTACCACAGGAAAGCGCAATCAAGGCCTCGTGTTCTCTCCATGAAAGGAACGTGAGCTTGAAGGGTGATGCGTCAGCGTGCACCGTGAACAGCTCGCTGGTACGCCTGTCTTTGCCCCCTCTCACGGTCGCACGCACCCGGGCTCAGTTCCGTGCAGGAACGCTGAGTGGGAGCGCCAGCCTCGCTGCTGGACTCTAAAGCCTTCCACCCCCTAATGGCAGGTTGTGTGTGTCTCTCACGTGGGGGGAGGAATGAGGTCGCCCACAGAGGTTCTGCCATGAAAGATCTAAAGACGCACGCTGCTGAGGAGCTTGTTCCTCATGGAGCGTCCCCGAAGGCCAGAAGAATGCCGACGGTCTCTTTCAAAGCTGCCGGACGCTCTGCCGTTCTAGGCCTGAGATACGGACCCTGTGACGGCACCGTAACCCCGCGAGATTCAGGAGACATCGCCAGTGCGAGTGGCAATCCGGAAGGAAGAGCCTCCAAGGCGGAGTGTCCTTTCCTGTACAAAACGGCGCCCAAGTGGCTGAGGCAGGGAGCATTTTCCTTCACAGAACCGGCATCCTCGTATGCCTGTGGGTTGCTCTAAAGAAACGACACTGTGAGCAACCTCTTCGAAAAGGCCTTCGCAAGCGACTTGGAGACAACAGCAGCGCAGTGGAGGCACAGACCGTTATCCTAGAGAGCAGCACAGTGTCTCTAGCAGCGATCGCTTCCCGGAGGATACTTAAGCCACACCGAGATTCCAGCAGGGAGTTTTGCCTTATAGCAGTACAACTCACTCAAGAAAGAGGGATGAGGTGTAGGGCTAATCTACGTGCGCTCACGCTCTGTGTCCCCGAGAAGGTTTCACGGAGCAGAAGGCATCACCGACCGCTACCACGTGTGTGCACCAAAGAAGCCCTGTGCCGTGGGTGTTCTCAGGCCGACAGCGAAGACCTAGGTGTGTGCTGCACCCGCGCTCGGTGGTTCACACGTTGCGTGAACCCTGTGCCTTTGGAAGATGTTCAGAGCGGGTGGCACCTGCGTGCTGCGAGCGCAAGAGGTGTAGAGTGTAGAGGCCTTTCACACTGGAGGAAGGGCTTGCGTCTCGTGGAGAGAACGTGTACGTCGCCTGGGAGATGGAGGCGCGCTCTTGACACCATTTCCTCTGCCCGTTTAAAACACAAGTGTTTGTACTCGATCTGGGCTGCCTGGTGAAACGCTTGGCAGTCCGCATCACCCTGAGCACCCCTCCTGAAGTTTGATTCGTAGCTGGGTGAACTCGGGCTTCAGAGGCTTAGATGAGACCAAACGTGTTCAGCTTGTGGCGAAAGCCTTTGACCAGAGGCATATACGCTTGTGCTTGGGGCGAGGGCTAGGCAAGAACGTTTACACCCCGGGTTTTTATCTTTACCCTAAGCTGTGTCCCTTTTGGCTGCAGCAGGCGGAGAGAACCCGCGGAGAGAGAACAGCTGCGAGGTGGATGCACAGAACAGTCACCTCGACACCAGCCCCGGGGTCCCAAGCAACGATCCTTCCCCGGAGGGTACTTAACCCACCCCGGGATTCAAGCAGGGAGTTCGCCTTGTCCAACTCGCACAGGAGACTGGCATGAGATGTAGGGCTCATCTACTTGCGTTCACACTACGTGGCCCGGAGAAGTTCTCACGGAGCCGAATGCAGCACCCTTCCTCCACCACGTGTGTACACAAAGGAGCGCTGGGCAGTGGGTGTTCTCAAGGCCAAGAGAGAAGCCCTTGTTCTGTGCTGCACCTGCTGGGTGGTTCAAAGGTTTTCTGACCTTCCTGCTCTGGAAGCTTTTCAGAGCTGAGGCTGCGCCTGGGCTGCGAAAGCGGAGAGGCGTAGAGGCCTTTCACACTGAAGGCGTGGGCCTGTTTCCCGTGGAGAAAGTGTACGTCGCCCAACCCCCACCCCCACCCCACCCCACCCCACCCCAACCCACCCCCAGCTGGAGGCGTGCGGGTTGACACCATTTTGTCCTGCCCATGGAAAATACAAAGAGGCGTACACGATTTGGGCTGTCTGGTGAGAGAATTTTGAAGCGGCGGCACCCTGAGTACCTTTCCCGAAGTTTGCTTCCTAGCTGGTTAAACTCGGCTTTCAGAGGCGAGATGAGAACAAACTTGCTCCGCGTGCGGCGAAGTGCCCTGATGCCCTGCCCTAAATGTTTGAGCTTCTGGCCAGCGTCACGCAAGTACTTTGACACGTAGGAGTCTCCCTTTTACTCCAAGCTGTCCCTGTTGGCTGAAGCAGTCGGCGTGTCTGTATCGCAGCCTGGGAGGCCGGGCGTTGGGGGAGTCTGCCAAGTGACTGGCCTCCATTTATAGCTAACTGAGAAACTGCGTCGAAGCTTTCGGGAGCCTCTTACAGGGAATGGTTGCAGTTGGGAATTGGAGACTGTGCTGGCAAACGTCAGCAGCTCCTCTCCCTCGGAGGGCTCTTGGTGTGCCGACTCCTAACAGCCAGCACGGTCCCCAGCTCGTGAACGGTCCCATTGCGAGCCGGTCTCGTCCGTGAAAGAGCCACGTGAGGCTGAGCTCCAACAGTCGGGCTCCACACCTGGAGCCTTTGGGACAGGGCAGTCCTGAGCCGATGTGCCCACCAGGGGACGCGACCAAAGTTTACGTACCACAGGAAAGCGCAATCAAGGCCTCGTGTTCTCTCCATGAAAGGAACGTGCGCTTGAAGGGTGATGCGTCAGCGTGCACCGTGAACAGCTCGCTGGTACGCCTGTCTTTGCCCCCTCTCACGGTCTCACGCACCCGGGCTCAGTTCCGTGCAGGAACGCTGAGTGGGAGCGCCAGCCTCGCTGCTGGACTCTAAAGCCTTCCACCCCCTAATGGCAGGTTGTGTGTGTCTCTCACGTGGGGGGAGGAATGAGGTCGCCCACAGAGGTTCTGCCATGAAAGATCTAAAGACGCACGCTGCTGAGGAGCTTGTTCCTCATGGAGCGTCCCCGAAGGCCAGAAGAATGCCGACGGTCTCTTTCAAAGCTGCCGGACGCTCTGCCGTTCTAGGCCTGAGATACGGACCCTGTGACGGCACCGTAACCCCGCGAGATTCAGGAGACATTGCCAGTGCGAGTGGCAATCCGGAAGGAAGAGCCTCCAAGGCGGAGTGTCCTTTCCTGTACAAAACGGCGCCCAAGTGGCTGAGGCAGGGAGCATTTTCCTTCACAGAACCGGCATCCTCGTATGCCTGTGGGTTGCTCTAAAGAAACGACACTGTGAGCAACCTCTTCGAAAAGGCCTTCGCAAGCGACTTGGAGACAACAGCAGCGCAGTGGAGGCACAGACCGTTATCCTAGAGAGCAGCACAGTGTCTCTAGCAGCGATCGCTTCCCGGAGGATACTTAAGCCACACCGAGATTCCAGCAGGGAGTTTTGCCTTATAGCAGTACAACTCACTCAAGAAAGAGGGATGAGGTGTAGGGCTAATCTACGTGCGCTCACGCTCTGTGTCCCCGAGAAGGTTTCACGGAGCAGAAGGCATCACCGACCGCTACCACGTGTGTGCACCAAAGAAGCCCTGTGCCGTGGGTGTTCTCAGGCCGACAGCGAAGACCTAGGTGTGTGCTGCACCCGCGCTCGGTGGTTCACACGTTGCGTGACCCCTGTGCCTTTGGAAGATGTTCAGAGCGGGTGGCACCTGCGTGCTGCGAGCGCAAGAGGTGTAGAGTGTAGAGGCCTTTCACACTGGAGGAAGGGCTTGCGTCTCGTGGAGAGAACGTGTACGTCGCCCGGGAGATGGAGGCGCGCTCTTGACACCATTTCCTCTGCCCGTTTAAAACACAAGTGTTTGTACTCGATCTGGGCTGCCTGGTGAAACGCTTGGCAGTCCGCATCACCCTGAGCACCTCTCCTGAAGTTTGATTCGTAGCTGGGTGAACTCGGGCTTCAGAGGCTTAGATGAGACCAAACGTGTTCAGCTTGTGGTGAAAGCCTTTGACCAGAGGCATATACGCTTTTGCTTGGGGCGAGGGCTAGGCAAGAACGTTTACACCCCGGGTTTTTATCTTTACCCTAAGCTGTGTCCCTTTTGGCTGCAGCAGGCGGAGAGAACCCGCGGAGAGAGAACAGCTGCGAGGTGGATGCACAGAACAGTCACCTCGACACCAGCCCCGGGGTCCCAAGCAACGATCCTTCCCCGGAGGGTACTTAACCCACCCCGGGATTCAAGCAGGGAGTTCGCCTTGTCCAACTCGCACAGGAGACTGGCATGAGATGTAGGGCTCATCTACTTGCGTTCACACTACGTGGCCCGGAGAAGTTCTCACGGAGCCGAATGCAGCACCCTTCCTCCACCACGTGTGTACACAAAGGAGCGCTGGGCAGTGGGTGTTCTCAAGGCCAAGAGAGAAGCCCTTGTTCTGTGCTGCACCTGCTGGGTGGTTCAAAGGTTTTCTGACCTTCCTGCTCTGGAAGCTTTTCAGAGCTGAGGCTGCGCCTGGGCTGCGAAAGCGGAGAGGCGTAGAGGCCTTTCACACTGAAGGCGTGGGCCTGTTTCCCATGGAGAAAGTGTACGTCACCCAACCCCCACCCCCACCCCACCCCACCCCACCCCAACCCACCCCCAGCTGGAGGCGTGCGGGTTTGACACCATTTTGTCCTGCCCATGGAAAATACAAAGAGGCGTACACGATTTGGGCTGTCTGGTGAGAGAATTTTGAAGCGGCGGCACCCTGAGTACCTTTCCCGAAGTTTGCTTCCTAGCTGGTTAAACTCGGCTTTCAGAGGCGAGATGAGAACAAACTTGCTCCGCGTGCGGCGAAGTGCCCTGATGCCCTGCCCTAAATGTTTGAGCTTCTGGCCAGCGTCACGCAAGTACTTTGACACGTAGGAGTCTCCCTTTTACTCCAAGCTGTCCCTGTTGGCTGAAGCAGTCGGCGTGTCTGTATCGCAGCCTGGGAGGCCGGGCGTTGGGGGAGTCTGCCAAGTGACTGGCCTCCATTTATAGCTAACTGAGAAACTGCGTCGAAGCTTTCGGGAGCCTCTTACAGGGAATGGTTGCAGTTGGGAATTGGAGACTGTGCTGGCAAACGTCAGCAGCTCCTCTCCCTCGGAGGGCTCTTGGTGTGCCGACTCCTAACAGCCAGCACGGTCCCCAGCTCGTGAACGGTCCCATTGCGAGCCGGTCTCGTCCGTGAAAGAGCCACGTGAGGCTGAGCTCCAACAGTCGGGCTCCACACCTGGAGCCTTTGGGACAGGGCAGTCCTGAGCCGATGTGCCCACCAGGGGATGCGACCAAAGTTTACGTACCACAGGAAAGCGCAATCAAGGCCTCGTGTTCTCTCCATGAAAGGAACGTGAGCTTGAAGGGTGATGCGTCAGCGTGCACCGTGAACAGCTCGCTGGTACGCCTGTCTTTGCCCCCTCTCACGGTCTCACGCACCCGGGCTCAGTTCCGTGCAGGAACGCTGAGTGGGAGCGCCAGCCTCGCTGCTGGACTCTAAAGCCTTCCACCCCCTAATGGCAGGTTGTGTGTGTCTCTCACGTGGGGGGAGGAATGAGGTCGCCCACAGAGGTTCTGCCATGAAAGATCTAAAGACGCACGCTGCTGAGGAGCTTGTTCCTCATGGAGCGTCCCCGAAGGCCAGAAGAATGCCGACGGTCTCTTTCAAAGCTGCCGGACGCTCTGCCGTTCTAGGCCTGAGATACGGACCCTGTGACGGCACCGTAACCCCGCGAGATTCAGGAGACATCGCCAGTGCGAGTGGCAATCCGGAAGGAAGAGCCTCCAAGGCGGAGTGTCCTTTCCTGTACAAAACGGCGCCCAAGTGGCTGAGGCAGGGAGCATTTTCCTTCACAGAACCGGCATCCTCGTATGCCTGTGGGTTGCTCTAAAGAAACGACACTGTGAGCAACCTCTTCGAAAAGGCCTTCGCAAGCGACTTGGAGACAACAGCAGCGCAGTGGAGGCACAGACCGTTATCCTAGAGAGCAGCACAGTGTCTCTAGCAGCGATCGCTTCCCGGAGGATACTTAAGCCACACCGAGATTCCAGCAGGGAGTTTTGCCTTATAGCAGTACAACTCACTCAAGAAAGAGGGATGAGGTGTAGGGCTAATCTACGTGCGCTCACGCTCTGTGTCCCCGAGAAGGTTTCACGGAGCAGAAGGCATCACCGACCGCTACCACGTGTGTGCACCAAAGAAGCCCTGTGCCGTGGGTGTTCTCAGGCCGACAGCGAAGACCTAGGTGTGTGCTGCACCCGCGCTCGGTGGTTCACACGTTGCGTGACCCCTGTGCCTTTGGAAGATGTTCAGAGCGGGTGGCACCTGCGTGCTGCGAGCGCAAGAGGTGTAGAGTGTAGAGGCCTTTCACACTGGAGGAAGGGCTTGCGTCTCGTGGAGAGAACGTGTACGTCGCCCGGGAGATGGAGGCGCGCTCTTGACACCATTTCCTCTGCCCGTTTAAAACACAAGTGTTTGTACTCGATCTGGGCTGCCTGGTGAAACGCTTGGCAGTCCGCATCACCCTGAGCACCTCTCCTGAAGTTTGATTCGTAGCTGGGTGAACTCGGGCTTCAGAGGCTTAGATGAGACCAAACGTGTTCAGCTTGTGGCGAAAGCCTTTGACCAGAGGCATATACGCTTGTGCTTGGGGCGAGGGCTAGGCAAGAACGTTTACACCCCGGGTTTTTATCTTTACCCTAAGCTGTGTCCCTTTTGGCTGCAGCAGGCGGAGAGAACCCGCGGAGAGAGAACAGCTGCGAGGTGGATGCACAGAACAGTCACCTCGACACCAGCCCCGGGGTCCCAAGCAACGATCCTTCCCCGGAGGGTACTTAACCCACCCCGGGATTCAAGCAGGGAGTTCGCCTTGTCCAACTCGCACAGGAGACTGGCATGAGATGTAGGGCTCATCTACTTGCGTTCACACTACGTGGCCCGGAGAAGTTCTCACGGAGCCGAATGCAGCACCCTTCCTCCACCACGTGTGTACACAAAGGAGCGCTGGGCAGTGGGTGTTCTCAAGGCCAAGAGAGAAGCCCTTGTTCTGTGCTGCACCTGCTGGGTGGTTCAAAGGTTTTCTGACCTTCCTGCTCTGGAAGCTTTTCAGAGCTGAGGCTGCGCCTGGGCTGCGAAAGCGGAGAGGCGTAGAGGCCTTTCACACTGAAGGCGTGGGCCTGTTTCCCATGGAGAAAGTGTACGTCGCCCAACCCCCACCCCCACCCCACCCCACCCCACCCCAACCCACCCCCAGCTGGAGGCGTGCGGGTTGACACCATTTTGTCCTGCCCATGGAAAATACAAAGAGGCGTACACGATTTGGGCTGTCTGGTGAGAGAATTTTGAAGCGGCGGCACCCTGAGTACCTTTCCCGAAGTTTGCTTCCTAGCTGGTTAAACTCGGCTTTCAGAGGCGAGATGAGAACAAACTTGCTCCGCGTGCGGCGAAGTGCCCTGATGCCCTGCCCTAAATGTTTGAGCTTCTGGCCAGCGTCACGCAAGTACTTTGACACGTAGGAGTCTCCCTTTTACTCCAAGCTGTCCCTGTTGGCTGAAGCAGTCGGCGTGTCTGTATCGCAGCCTGGGAGGCCGGGCGTTGGGGGAGTCTGCCAAGTGACTGGCCTCCATTTATAGCTAACTGAGAAACTGCGTCGAAGCTTTCGGGAGCCTCTTACAGGGAATGGTTGCAGTTGGGAATTGGAGACTGTGCTGGCAAACGTCAGCAGCTCCTCTCCCTCGGAGGGCTCTTGGTGTGCCGACTCCTAACAGCCAGCACGGTCCCCAGCTCGTGAACGGTCCCATTGCGAGCCGGTCTCGTCCGTGAAAGAGCCACGTGAGGCTGAGCTCCAACAGTCGGGCTCCACACCTGGAGCCTTTGGGACAGGGCAGTCCTGAGCCGATGTGCCCACCAGGGGACGCGACCAAAGTTTACGTACCACAGGAAAGCGCAATCAAGGCCTCGTGTTCTCTCCATGAAAGGAACGTGAGCTTGAAGGGTGATGCGTCAGCGTGCACCGTGAACAGCTCGCTGGTACGCCTGTCTTTGCCCCCTCTCACGGTCTCACGCACCCGGGCTCAGTTCCGTGCAGGAACGCTGAGTGGGAGCGCCAGCCTCGCTGCTGGACTCTAAAGCCTTCCACCCCCTAATGGCAGGTTGTGTGTGTCTCTCACGTGGGGGGAGGAATGAGGTCGCCCACAGAGGTTCTGCCATGAAAGATCTAAAGACGCACGCTGCTGAGGAGCTTGTTCCTCATGGAGCGTCCCCGAAGGCCAGAAGAATGCCGACGGTCTCTTTCAAAGCTGCCGGATGCTCTGCCGTTCTAGGCCTGAGATACGGACCCTGTGACGGCACCGTAACCCCGCGAGATTCAGGAGACATCGCCAGTGTGAGTGGCAATCCGGAAGGAAGAGCCTCCAAGGCGGAGTGTCCTTTCCTGTACAAAATGGCGCCCAAGTGGCTGAGGCAGGGAGCATTTTCCTTCACAGAACCGGCATCCTCGTATGCCTGTGGGTTGCTCTAAAGAAACGACACTGTGAGCAACCTCTTCGAAAAGGCCTTCGCAAGCGACTTGGAGACAACAGCAGTGCAGTGGAGGCACAGACCGTTATCCTAGAGAGCAGCACAGTGTCTCTAGCAGCGATCGCTTCCCGGAGGATACTTAAGCCACACCGAGATTCCAGCAGGGAGTTTTGCCTTATAGCAGTACAACTCACTCAAGAAAGAGGGATGAGGTGTAGGGCTAATCTACGTGCGCTCACGCTCTGTGTCCCCGAGAAGGTTTCACGGAGCAGAAGGCATCACCGACCGCTACCACGTGTGTGCACCAAAGAAGCCCTGTGCCGTGGGTGTTCTCAGGCCGACAGCGAAGACCTAGGTGTGTGCTGCACCCGCGCTCGGTGGTTCACACGTTGCGTGACCCCTGTGCCTTTGGAAGATGTTCAGAGCGGGTGGCACCTGCGTGCTGCGAGCGCAAGAGGTGTAGAGTGTAGAGGCCTTTCACACTGGAGGAAGGGCTTGCGTCTCGTGGAGAGAACGTGTACGTCGCCCGGGAGATGGAGGCGCGCTCTTGACACCATTTCCTCTGCCCGTTTAAAACACAAGTGTTTGTACTCGATCTGGGCTGCCTGGTGAAACGCTTGGCAGTCCGCATCACCCTGAGCACCTCTCCTGAAGTTTGATTCGTAGCTGGGTGAACTCGGGCTTCAGAGGCTTAGATGAGACCAAACGTGTTCAGCTTGTGGCGAAAGCCTTTGACCAGAGGCATATACGCTTGTGCTTGGGGCGAGGGCTAGGCAAGAACGTTTACACCCCGGGTTTTTATCTTTACCCTAAGCTGTGTCCCTTTTGGCTGCAGCAGGCGGAGAGAACCCGCGGAGAGAGAACAGCTGCGAGGTGGATGCACAGAACAGTCACCTCGACACCAGCCCCGGGGTCCCAAGCAACGATCCTTCCCCGGAGGGTACTTAACCCACCCCGGGATTCAAGCAGGGAGTTCGCCTTGTCCAACTCGCACAGGAGACTGGCATGAGATGTAGGGCTCATCTACTTGCGTTCACACTACGTGGCCCGGAGAAGTTCTCACGGAGCCGAATGCAGCACCCTTCCTCCACCACGTGTGTACACAAATGAGCGCTGGGCAGTGGGTGTTCTCAAGGCCAAGAGAGAAGCCCTTGTTCTGTGCTGCACCTGCTGGGTGGTTCAAAGGTTTTCTGACCTTTCTGCTCTGGAAGCTTTTCAGAGCTGAGGCTGCGCCTGGGCTGCGAAAGCGGAGAGGCGTAGAGGCCTTTCACACTGAAGGCGTGGGCCTGTTTCCCATGGAGAAAGTGTACGTCGCCCAACCCCCACTCCCACCCCACCCCACCCCACCCCAACCCACCCCCAGCTGGAGGCGTGCGGGTTTGACACCATTTTGTCCTGCCCATGGAAAATACAAAGAGGCGTACACGATTTGGGCTGTCTGGTGAGAGAATTTTGAAGCGGCGGCACCCTGAGTACCTTTCCCGAAGTTTGCTTCCTAGCTGATTAAACTCGGCTTTCAGAGGCGAGATGAGAACAAACTTGCTCCGCGTGCGGCGAAGTGCCCTGATGCCCTGCCCTAAATGTTTGAGCTTCTGGCCAGCGTCACGCAAGTACTTTGACACGTAGGAGTCTCCCTTTTACTCCAAGCTGTCCCTGTTGGCTGAAGCAGTCGGCGTGTCTGTATCGCAGCCTGGGAGGCCGGGCGTTGGGGGAGTCTGCCAAGTGACTGGCCTCCATTTATAGCTAACTGAGAAACTGCGTCGAAGCTTTCGGGAGCCTCTTACAGGGAATGGTTGCAGTTGGGAATTGGAGACTGTGCTGGCAAACGTCAGCAGCTCCTCTCCCTCGGAGGGCTCTTGGTGTGCCGACTCCTAACAGCCAGCACGGTCCCCAGCTCGTGAACGGTCCCATTGCGAGCCGGTCTCATCCGTGAAAGAGCCACGTGAGGCTGAGCTCCAACAGTCGGGCTCCACACCTGGAGCCTTTGGGACAGGGCAGTCCTGAGCCGATGTGCCCACCAGGGGACGCGACCAAAGTTTACGTACCACAGGAAAGCGCAATCAAGGCCTCGTGTTCTCTCCATGAAAGGAACGTGAGCTTGAAGGGTGATGCGTCAGCGTGCACCGTGAACAGCTCGCTGGTACGCCTGTCTTTGCCCCCTCTCACGGTCTCACGCACCCGGGCTCAGTTCCGTGCAGGAACGCTGAGTGGGAGCGCCAGCCTCGCTGCTGGACTCTAAAGCCTTCCACCCCCTAATGGCAGGTTGTGTGTGTCTCTCACGTGGGGGGAGGAATGAGGTCGCCCACAGAGGTTCTGCCATGAAAGATCTAAAGACGCACGCTGCTGAGGAGCTTGTTCCTCATGGAGCGTCCCCGAAGGCCAGAAGAATGCCGACGGTCTCTTTCAAAGCTGCCGGACGCTCTGCCGTTCTAGGCCTGAGATACGGACACTGTGACGGCACCGTAACCCCGCGAGATTCAGGAGACATCGCCAGTGCGAGTGGCAATCCGGAAGGAAGAGCCTCCAAGGCGGAGTGTCCTTTCCTGTACAAAACGGCGCCCAAGTGGCTGAGGCAGGGAGCATTTTCCTTCACAGAACCGGCATCCTCGTATGCCTGTGGGTTGCTCTAAAGAAACGACACTGTGAGCAACCTCTTCGAAAAGGCCTTCGCAAGCGACTTGGAGACAACAGCAGCGCAGTGGAGGCACAGACCGTTACCCTAGAGAGCAGCACAGTGTCTCTAGCAGCGATCGCTTCCCGGAGGATACTTAAGCCACACCGAGATTCCAGCAGGGAGTTTTGCCTTATAGCAGTACAACTCACTCAAGAAAGAGGGATGAGGTGTAGGGCTAATCTACGTGCGCTCATGCTCTGTGTCCCCGAGAAGGTTTCACGGAGCAGAAGGCATCACCGACCGCTACCACGTGTGTGCACCAAAGAAGCCCTGTGCCGTGGGTGTTCTCAGGCCGACAGCGAAGACCTAGGTGTGTGCTGCACCCGCGCTCGGTGGTTCACACGTTGCGTGACCCCTGTGCCTTTGGAAGATGTTCAGAGCGGGTGGCACCTGCGTGCTGCGAGCGCAAGAGGTGTAGAGTGTAGAGGCCTTTCACACTGGAGGAAGGGCTTGCGTCTCGTGGAGAGAACGTGTACGTCGCCCGGGAGATGGAGGCGCGCTCTTGACACCATTTCCTCTGCCCGTTTAAAACACAAGTGTTTGTACTCGATCTGGGCTGCCTGGTGAAACGCTTGGCAGTCCGCATCACCCTGAGCACCCCTCCTGAAGTTTGATTCATAGCTGGGTGAACTCGGGCTTCAGAGGCTTAGATGAGACCAAACGTGTTCAGCTTGTGGCGAAAGCCTTTGACCAGAGGTATACACGCTTGTGCTTGGGGCGAGGGCTAGGCAAGAACGTTTACACCCCGGGTTTTTATCTTTACCCTAAGCTGTGTCCCTTTTGGCTGCAGCAGGCGGAGAGAACCCGCGGAGAGAGAACAGCTGCGAGGTGGATGCACAGAACAGTCACCTCGACACCAGCCCCGGGGTCCCAAGCAACGATCCTTCCCCGGAGGGTACTTAACCCACCCCGGGATTCAAGCAGGGAGTTCGCCTTGTCCAACTCACACAGGAGACTGGCATGAGATGTAGGGCTCATCTACTTGCGTTCACACTACGTGGCCCGGAGAAGTTCTCACGGAGCCGAATGCAGCACCCTTCCTCCACCACGTGTGTACACAAAGGAGCGCTGGGCAGTGGGTGTTCTCAAGGCCAAGAGAGAAGCCCTTGTTCTGTGCTGCACCTGCTGGGTGGTTCAAAGGTTTTCTGACCTTCCTGCTCTGGAAGCTTTTCAGAGCTGAGGCTGCGCCTGGGCTGCGAAAGCGGAGAGGCGTAGAGGCCTTTCACACTGAAGGCGTGGGCCTGTTTCCCATGGAGAAAGTGTACGTCGCCCAACCCCCACCCCCACCCCACCCCACCCCACCCCAACCCACCCCCAGCTGGAGGCGTGCGGGTTTGACACCATTTTGTCCTGCCCAAGGAAAATACAAAGAGGCGTACACGATTTGGGCTGTCTGGTGAGAGAATTTTGAAGCGGCGGCACCCTGAGTACCTTTCCCGAAGTTTGCTTCCTAGCTGGTTAAACTCGGCTTTCAGAGGCGAGATGAGAACAAACTTGCTCCGCGTGCGGCGAAGTGCCCTGATGCCCTGCCCTAAATGTTTGAGCTTCTGGCCAGCGTCACGCAAGTACTTTGACACGTAGGAGTCTCCCTTTTACTCCAAGCTGTCCCTGTTGGCTGAAGCAGTCGGCGTGTCTGTATCGCAGCCTGGGAGGCCGGGCGTTGGGGGAGTCTGCCAAGTGACTGGCCTCCATTTATAGCTAACTGAGAAACTGCGTCGAAGCTTTCGGGAGCCTCTTACAGGGAATGGTTGCAGTTGGGAATTGGAGACTGTGCTGGCAAACGTCAGCAGCTCCTCTCCCTCGGAGGGCTCTTGGTGTGCCGACTCCTAACAGCCAGCACGGTCCCCAGCTCGTGAACGGTCCCATTGCGAGCCGGTCTCGTCCGTGAAAGAGCCACGTGAGGCTGAGCTCCAACAGTCGGGCTCCACACCTGGAGCCTTTGGGACAGGGCAGTCCTGAGCCGATGTGCCCACCAGGGGACGCGACCAAAGTTTACGTACCACAGGAAAGCGCAATCAAGGCCTCGTGTTCTCTCCATGAAAGGAACGTGAGCTTGAAGGGTGATGCGTCAGCGTGCACCGTGAACAGCTCGCTGGTACGCCTGTCTTTGCCCCCTCTCACGGTCTCACACACCCGGGCTCAGTTCCGTGCAGGAACGCTGAGTGGGAGCGCCAGCCTCGCTGCTGGACTCTAAAGCCTTCCACCCCCTAATGGCAGGTTGTGTGTGTCTCTCACGTGGGGGGAGGAATGAGGTCGCCCACAGAGGTTCTGCCATGAAAGATCTAAAGACGCACGCTGCTGAGGAGCTTGTTCCTCATGGAGCGTCCCCGAAGGCCAGAAGAATGCCGACGGTCTCTTTCAAAGCTGCCGGACGCTCTGCCGTTCTAGGCCTGAGATACGGACCCTGTGACGGCACCGTAACCCCGCGAGATTCAGGAGACATCGCCAGTGCGAGTGGCAATCCGGAAGGAAGAGCCTCCAAGGCGGAGTGTCCTTTCCTGTACAAAACGGCGCCCAAGTGGCTGAGGCAGGGAGCATTTTCCTTCACAGAACCGGCATCCTCGTATGCCTGTGGGTTGCTCTAAAGAAACGACACTGTGAGCAACCTCTTCGAAAAGGCCTTCGCAAGCGACTTGGAGACAACAGCAGCGCAGTGGAGGCACAGACCGTTATCCTAGAGAGCAGCACAGTGTCTCTAGCAGCGATCGCTTCCCGGAGGATACTTAAGCCACACCGAGATTCCAGCAGGGAGTTTTGCCTTATAGCAGTACAACTCACTCAAGAAAGAGGGATGAGGTGTAGGGCTAATCTACGTGCGCTCACACTCTGTGTCCCCGAGAAGGTTTCACGGAGCAGAAGGCATCACCGACCGCTACCACGTGTGTGCACCAAAGAAGCCCTGTGCCGTGGGTGTTCTCAGGCCGACAGCGAAGACCTAGGTGTGTGCTGCACCCGCGCTCGGTGGTTCACACGTTGCGTGACCCCTGTGCCTTTGGAAGATGTTCAGAGCGGGTGGCACCTGCGTGCTGCGAGCGCAAGAGGTGTAGAGTGTAGAGGCCTTTCACACTGGAGGAAGGGCTTGCGTCTCGTGGAGAGAACGTGTACGTCGCCCGGGAGATGGAGGCGCGCTCTTGACACCATTTCCTCTGCCCGTTTAAAACACAAGTGTTTGTACTCGATCTGGGCTGCCTGGTGAAACGCTTGGCAGTCCGCATCACCCTGAGCACCTCTCCTGAAGTTTGATTCGTAGCTGGGTGAACTCGGGCTTCAGAGGCTTAGATGAGACCAAACGTGTTCAGCTTGTGGCGAAAGCCTTTGACCAGAGGCATATACGCTTGTGCTTGGGGCGAGGGCTAGGCAAGAATGTTTACACCCCGGGTTTTTATCTTTACCCTAAGCTGTGTCCCTTTTGGCTGCAGCAGGCGGAGAGAACCCGCGGAGAGAGAACAGCTGCGAGGTGGATGCACAGAACAGTCACCTCGACACCAGCCCCGGGGTCCCAAGCAACGATCCTTCCCCGGAGGGTACTTAACCCACCCCGGGATTCAAGCAGGGAGTTCGCCTTGTCCAACTCGCACAGGAGACTGGCATGAGATGTAGGGCTCATCTACTTGCGTTCACACTACGTGGCCCGGAGAAGTTCTCACGGAGCCGAATGCAGCACCCTTCCTCCACCACGTGTGTACACAAAGGAGCGCTGGGCAGTGGGTGTTCTCAAGGCCAAGAGAGAAGCCCTTGTTCTGTGCTGCACCTGCTGGGTGGTTCAAAGGTTTTCTGACCTTCCTGCTCTGGAAGCTTTTCAGAGCTGAGGCTGCGCCTGGGCTGCGAAAGCGGAGAGGCGTAGAGGCCTTTCACACTGAAGGCGTGGGCCTGTTTCCCGTGGAGAAAGTGTACGTCGCCCAACCCCCACCCCCACCCCACCCCACCCCACCCCAACCCACCCCCAGCTGGAGGCGTGCGGGTTTGACACCATTTTGTCCTGCCCATGGAAAATACAAAGAGGCGTACACGATTTGGGCTGTCTGGTGAGAGAATTTTGAAGCGGCGGCACCCTGAGTACCTTTCCCGAAGTTTGCTTCCTAGCTGGTTAAACTCGGCTTTCAGAGGCGAGATGAGAACAAACTTGCTCCGCGTGCGGCGAAGTGCCCTGATGCCCTGCCCTAAATGTTTGAGCTTCTGGCCAGCGTCACGCAAGTACTTTGACACGTAGGAGTCTCCCTTTTACTCCAAGCTGTCCCTGTTGGCTGAAACAGTCGGCGTGTCTGTATCGCAGCCTGGGAGGCCGGGCGTTGGGGGAGTCTGCCAAGTGACTGGCCTCCATTTATAGCTAACTGAGAAACTGCGTCGAAGCTTTCGGGAGCCTCTTACAGGGAATGGTTGCAGTTGGGAATTGGAGACTGTGCTGGCAAACGTCAGCAGCTCCTCTCCCTCGGAGGGCTCTTGGTGTGCCGACTCCTAACAGCCAGCACGGTCCCCAGCTCGTGAACGGTCCCATTGCGAGCCGGTCTCGTCCGTGAAAGAGCCACGTGAGGCTGAGCTCCAACAGTCGGGCTCCACACCTGGAGCCTTTGGGACAGGGCAGTCCTGAGCCGATGTGCCCACCAGGGGACGCGACCAAAGTTTACGTACCACAGGAAAGCGCAATCAAGGCCTCGTGTTCTCTCCATGAAAGGAACGTGAGCTTGAAGGGTGATGCGTCAGCGTGCACCGTGAACAGCTCGCTGGTACGCCTGTCTTTGCCCCCTCTCACGGTCTCACACACCCGGGCTCAGTTCCGTGCAGGAACGCTGAGTGGGAGCGCCAGCCTCACTGCTGGACTCTAAAGCCTTCCACCCCCTAATGGCAGGTTGTGTGTGTCTCTCACGTGGGGGGAGGAATGAGGTCGCCCACAGAGGTTCTGCCATGAAAGATCTAAAGACGCACGCTGCTGAGGAGCTTGTTCCTCATGGAGCGTCCCCGAAGGCCAGAAGAATGCCGACGGTCTCTTTCAAAGCTGCCGGACGCTCTGTCGTTCTAGGCCTGAGATACGGACCCTGTGACGGCACCGTAACCCCGCGAGATTCAGGAGACATCGCCAGTGCGAGTGGCAATCCGGAAGGAAGAGCCTCCAAGGCGGAGTGTCCTTTCCTGTACAAAACGGCGCCCAAGTGGCTGAGGCAGGGAGCATTTTCCTTCACAGAACCGGCATCCTCGTATGCCTGTGGGTTGCTCTAAAGAAACGACACTGTGAGCAACCTCTTCGAAAAGGCCTTCGCAAGCGACTTGGAGACAACAGCAGCGCAGTGGAGGCACAGACCGTTATCCTAGAGAGCAGCACAGTGTCTCTAGCAGCGATCGCTTCCCGGAGGATACTTAAGCCACACCGAGATTCCAGCAGGGAGTTTTGCCTTATAGCAGTACAACTCACTCAAGAAAGAGGGATGAGGTGTAGGGCTAATCTACGTGCGCTCACGCTCTGTGTCCCCGAGAAGGTTTCACGGAGCAGAAGGCATCACCGACCGCTACCACGTGTGTGCACCAAAGAAGCCCTGTGCCGTGGGTGTTCTCAGGCCGACAGCGAAGACCTAGGTGTGTGCTGCACCCGCGCTCGGTGGTTCACACGTTGCGTGACCCCTGTGCCTTTGGAAGATGTTCAGAGCGGGTGGCACCTGCGTGCTGCGAGCGCAAGAGGTGTAGAGTGTAGAGGCCTTTCACACTGGAGGAAGGGCTTGCGTCTCGTGGAGAGAACGTGTACGTCGCCCGGGAGATGGAGGCGCGCTCTTGACACCATTTCCTCTGCCCGTTTAAAACACAAGTGTTTGTACTCGATCTGGGCTGCCTGGTGAAACGCTTGGCAGTCCGCATCACCCTGAGCACCTCTCCTGAAGTTTGATTCGTAGCTGGGTGAACTCGGGCTTCAGAGGCTTAGATGAGACCAAACGTGTTCAGCTTGTGGCGAAAGCCTTTGACCAGAGGCATATACGCTTGTGCTTGGGGCGAGGGCTAGGCAAGAACGTTTACACCCCGGGTTTTTATCTTTACCCTAAGCTGTGTCCCTTTTGGCTGCAGCAGGCGGAGAGAACCCGCGGAGAGAGAACAGCTGCGAGGTGGATGCACAGAACAGTCACCTCGACACCAGCCCCGGGGTCCCAAGCAACGATCCTTCCCCGGAGGGTAGTTAACCCACCCCGGGATTCAAGCAGGGAGTTCGCCTTGTCCAACTCGCACAGGAGACTGGCATGAGATGTAGGGCTCATCTACTTGCGTTCACACTACGTGGCCCGGAGAAGTTCTCACGGAGCCGAATGCAGCACCCTTCCTCCACCACGTGTGTACACAAAGGAGCGCTGGGCAGTGGGTGTTCTCAAGGCCAAGAGAGAAGCCCTTGTTCTGTGCTGCACCTGCTGGGTGGTTCAAAGGTTTTCTGACCTTCCTGCTCTGGAAGCTTTTCAGAGCTGAGGCTGCGCCTGGGCTGCGAAAGCGGAGAGGCGTAGAGGCCTTTCACACTGAAGGCGTGGGCCTGTTTCCCATGGAGAAAGTGTACGTCGCCCAACCCCCACCCCCACCCCACCCCACCCCACCCCAACCCACCCCCAGCTGGAGGCGTGCGGGTTTGACACCATTTTGTCCTGCCCATGGAAAATACAAAGAGGCGTACACGATTTGGGCTGTCTGGTGAGAGAATTTTGAAGCGGCGGCACCCTGAGTACCTTTCCCGAAGTTTGCTTCCTAGCTGGTTAAACTCGGCTTTCAGAGGCGAGATGAGAACAAACTTGCTCCGCGTGCGGCGAAGTGCCCTGATGCCCTGCCCTAAATGTTTGAGCTTCTGGCCAGCGTCACGCAAGTACTTTGACACGTAGGAGTCTCCCTTTTACTCCAAGCTGTCCCTGTTGGCTGAAGCAGTCGGCGTGTCTGTATCGCAGCCTGGGAGGCCGGGCGTTGGAGGAGTCTGCCAAGTGACTGGCCTCCATTTATAGCTAACTGAGAAACTGCGTCGAAGCTTTCGGGAGCCTCTTACAGGGAATGGTTGCAGTTGGGAATTGGAGACTGTGCTGGCAAACGTCAGCAGCTCCTCTCCCTCGGAGGGCTCTTGGTGTGCCGACTCCTAACAGCCAGCACGGTCCCCAGCTCGTGAACGGTCCCATTGCGAGCCGGTCTCGTCCGTGAAAGAGCCACGTGAGGCTGAGCTCCAACAGTCGGGCTCCACACCTGGAGCCTTTGGGACAGGGCAGTCCTGAGCCGATGTGCCCACCAGGGGACGCGACCAAAGTTTACGTACCACAGGAAAGCGCAATCAAGGCCTCGTGTTCTCTCCATGAAAGGAACGTGAGCTTGAAGGGTGATGCGTCAGCGTGCACCGTGAACAGCTCGCTGGTACGCCTGTCTTTGCCCCCTCTCACGGTCTCACGCACCCGGGCTCAGTTCCGTGCAGGAACGCTGAGTGGGAGCGCCAGCCTCGCTGCTGGACTCTAAAGCCTTCCACCCCCTAATGGCAGGTTGTGTGTGTCTCTCACGTGGGGGGAGGAATGAGGTCGCCCACAGAGGTTCTGCCATGAAAGATCTAAAGACGCACGCTGCTGAGGAGCTTGTTCCTCATGGAGCGTCCCCGAAGGCCAGAAGAATGCCGACGGTCTCTTTCAAAGCTGCCAGACGCTCTGCCGTTCTAGGCCTGAGATACGGACCCTGTGACGGCACCGTAACCCCGCGAGATTCAGGAGACATCGCCAGTGCGAGTGGCAATCCGGAAGGAAGAGCCTCCAAGGCGGAGTGTCCTTTCCTGTACAAAACGGCGCCCAAGTGGCTGAGGCAGGGAGCATTTTCCTTCACAGAACCGGCATCCTCGTATGCCTGTGGGTTGCTCTAAAGAAACGACACTGTGAGCAACCTCTTCGAAAAGGCCTTCGCAAGCGACTTGGAGACAACAGCAGCGCAGTGGAGGCACAGACCGTTATCCTAGAGAGCAGCACAGTGTCTCTAGCAGCGATCGCTTCCCGGAGGATACTTAAGCCACACCGAGATTCCAGCAGGGAGTTTTGCCTTATAGCAGTACAACTCACTCAAGAAAGAGGGATGAGGTGTAGGGCTAATCTACGTGCGCTCACGCTCTGTGTCCCCGAGAAGGTTTCACGGAGCAGAAGGCATCACCGACCGCTACCACGTGTGTGCACCAAAGAAGCCCTGTGCCGTGGGTGTTCTCAGGCCGACAGCGAAGACCTAGGTGTGTGCTGCACCCGCGCTCGGTGGTTCACACGTTGCGTGACCCCTGTGCCTTTGGAAGATGTTCAGAGCGGGTGGCACCTGCGTGCTGCGAGCGCAAGAGGTGTAGAGTGTAGAGGCCTTTCACACTGGAGGAAGGGCTTGCGTCTCGTGGAGAGAACGTGTACGTCGCCCGGGAGATGGAGGCGCGCTCTTGACACCATTTCCTCTGCCCGTTTAAAACACAAGTGTTTGTACTCGATCTGGGCTGCCTGGTGAAACGCTTGGCAGTCCGCATCACCCTGAGCACCTCTCCTGAAGTTTGATTCGTAGCTGGGTGAACTCGGGCTTCAGAGGCTTAGATGAGACCAAACGTGTTCAGCTTGTGGCGAAAGCCTTTGACCAGAGGCATATACGCTTGTGCTTGGGGCGAGGGCTAGGCAAGAACGTTTACACCCCGGGTTTTTATCTTTACCCTAAGCTGTGTCCCTTTTGGCTGCAGCAGGCGGAGAGAACCCGCGGAGAGAGAACAGCTGCGAGGTGGATGCACAGAACAGTCACCTCGACACCAGCCCCGGGGTCCCAAGCAACGATCCTTCCCCGGAGGGTACTTAACCCACCCCGGGATTCAAGCAGGGAGTTCGCCTTGTCCAACTCGCACAGGAGACTGGCATGAGATGTAGGGCTCATCTACTTGCGTTCACACTACGTGGCCCGGAGAAGTTCTCACGGAGCCGAATGCAGCACCCTTCCTCCACCACGTGTGTACACAAAGGAGCGCTGGGCAGTGGGTGTTCTCAAGGCCAAGAGAGAAGCCCTTGTTCTGTGCTGCACCTGCTGGGTGGTTCAAAGGTTTTCTGACCTTCCTGCTCTGGAAGCTTTTCAGAGCTGAGGCTGCGCCTGGGCTGCGAAAGTGGAGAGGCGTAGAGGCCTTTCACACTGAAGGCGTGGGCCTGTTTCCCGTGGAGAAAGTGTACGTCGCCCAACCCCCACCCCCACCCCACCCCACCCCATCCCAACCCACCCCCAGCTGGAGGCGTGCGGGTTTGACACCATTTTGTCCTGCCCATGGAAAATACAAAGAGGCGTACACGATTTGGGCTGTCTGGTGAGAGAATTTTGAAGCGGCGGCACCCTGAGTACCTTTCCCGAAGTTTGCTTCCTAGCTGGTTAAACTCGGCTTTCAGAGGCGAGATGAGAACAAACTTGCTCCGCGTGCGGCGAAGTGCCCTGATGCCCTGCCCTAAATGTTTGAGCTTCTGGCCAGCGTCACGCAAGTACTTTGACACGTAGGAGTCTCCCTTTTACTCCAAGCTGTCCCTGTTGGCTGAAGCAGTCGGCGTGTCTGTATCGCAGCCTGGGAGGCCGGGCGTTGGGGGAGTCTGCCAAGTGACTGGCCTCCATTTATAGCTAACTGAGAAACTGCGTCGAAGCTTTCGGGAGCCTCTTACAGGGAATGGTTGCAGTTGGGAATTGGAGACTGTGCTGGCAAACGTCAGCAGCTCCTCTCCCTCGGAGGGCTCTTGGTGTGCCGACTCCTAACAGCCAGCACGGTCCCCAGCTCGTGAACGGTCCCATTGCGAGCCGGTCTCGTCCGTGAAAGAGCCACGTGAGGCTGAGCTCCAACAGTCGGGCTCCACACCTGGAGCCTTTGGGACAGGGCAGTCCTGAGCCGATGTGCCCACCAGGGGACGCGACCAAAGTTTACGTACCACAGGAAAGCGCAATCAAGGCCTCGTGTTCTCTCCATGAAAGGAACGTGCGCTTGAAGGGTGATGCGTCAGCGTGCACCGTGAACAGCTCGCTGGTACGCCTGTCTTTGCCCCCTCTCACGGTCTCACGCACCCGGGCTCAGTTCCGTGCAGGAACGCTGAGTGGGAGCGCCAGCCTCGCTGCTGGACTCTAAAGCCTTCCACCCCCTAATGGCAGGTTGTGTGTGTCTCTCACGTGGGGGGAGGAATGAGGTCGCCCACAGAGGTTCTGCCATGAAAGATCTAAAGACGCACGCTGCTGAGGAGCTTGTTCCTCATGGAGCGTCCCCGAAGGCCAGAAGAATGCCGACGGTCTCTTTCAAAGCTGCCAGACGCTCTGCCGTTCTAGGCCTGAGATACGGACCCTGTGACGGCACCGTAACCCCGCGAGATTCAGGAGACATCGCCAGTGCGAGTGGCAATCCGGAAGGAAGAGCCTCCAAGGCGGAGTGTCCTTTCCTGTACAAAACGGCGCCCAAGTGGCTGAGGCAGGGAGCATTTTCCTTCACAGAACCGGCATCCTCGTATGCCTGTGGGTTGCTCTAAAGAAACGACACTGTGAGCAACCTCTTCGAAAAGGCCTTCGCAAGCGACTTGGAGACAACAGCAGCGCAGTGGAGGCACAGACCGTTATCCTAGAGAGCAGCACAGTGTCTCTAGCAGCGATCGCTTCCCGGAGGATACTTAAGCCACACCGAGATTCCAGCAGGGAGTTTTGCCTTATAGCAGTACAACTCACTCAAGAAAGAGGGATGAGGTGTAGGGCTAATCTACGTGCGCTCACGCTCTGTGTCCCCGAGAAGGTTTCACGGAGCAGAAGGCATCACCGACCGCTACCACGTGTGTGCACCAAAGAAGCCCTGTGCCGTGGGTGTTCTCAGGCCGACAGCGAAGACCTAGGTGTGTGCTGCACCCGCGCTCGGTGGTTCACACGTTGCGTGACCCCTGTGCCTTTGGAAGATGTTCAGAGCGGGTGGCACCTGCGTGCTGCGAGCGCAGGAGGTGTAGAGTGTAGAGGCCTTTCACACTGGAGGAAGGGCTTGCGTCTCGTGGAGAGAACGTGTACGTCGCCCGGGAGATGGAGGCGCGCTCTTGACACCATTTCCTCTGCCCGTTTAAAACACAAGTGTTTGTACTCGATCTGGGCTGCCTGGTGAAACGCTTGGCAGTCCGCATCACCCTGAGCACCTCTCCTGAAGTTTGATTCGTAGCTGGGTGAACTCGGGCTTCAGAGGCTTAGATGAGACCAAACGTGTTCAGCTTGTGGCGAAAGCCTTTGACCAGAGGCATATACGCTTGTGCTTGGGGCGAGGGCTAGGCAAGAACGTTTACACCCCGGGTTTTTATCTTTACCCTAAGCTGTGTCCCTTTTGGCTGCAGCAGGCGGAGAGAACCCGCGGAGAGAGAACAGCTGCGAGGTGGATGCACAGAACAGTCACCTCGACACCAGCCCCGGGGTCCCAAGCAACGATCCTTCCCCGGAGGGTACTTAACCCACCCCGGGATTCAAGCAGGGAGTTCGCCTTGTCCAACTCGCACAGGAGACTGGCATGAGATGTAGGGCTCATCTACTTGCGTTCACACTACGTGGCCCGGAGAAGTTCTCACGGAGCCGAATGCAGCACCCTTCCTCCACCACGTGTGTACACAAAGGAGCGCTGGGCAGTGGGTGTTCTCAAGGCCAAGAGAGAAGCCCTTGTTCTGTGCTGCACCTGCTGGGTGGTTCAAAGGTTTTCTGACCTTCCTGCTCTGGAAGCTTTTCAGAGCTGAGGCTGCGCCTGGGCTGCGAAAGCGGAGAGGCGTAGAGGCCTTTCACACTGAAGGCGTGGGCCTGTTTCCCGTGGAGAAAGTGTACGTCGCCCAACCCCCACCCCCACCCCACCCCACCCCACCCCAACCCACCCCCAGCTGGAGGCGTGCGGGTTTGACACCATTTTGTCCTGCCCATGGAAAATACAAAGAGGCGTACACGATTTGGGCTGTCTGGTGAGAGAATTTTGAAGCGGCGGCACCCTGAGTACCTTTCCCGAAGTTTGCTTCCTAGCTGGTTAAACTCGGCTTTCAGAGGCGAGATGAGAACAAACTTGCTCCGCGTGCGGCGAAGTGCCCTGATGCCCTGCCCTAAATGTTTGAGCTTCTGGCCAGCGTCACGCAAGTACTTTGACACGTAGGAGTCTCCCTTTTACTCCAAGCTGTCCCTGTTGGCTGAAGCAGTCGGCGTGTCTGTATCGCAGCCTGGGAGGCCGGGCGTTGGGGGAGTCTGCCAAGTGACTGGCCTCCATTTATAGCTAACTGAGAAACTGCGTCGAAGCTTTCGGGAGCCTCTTACAGGGAATGGTTGCAGTTGGGAATTGGAGACTGTGCTGGCAAACGTCAGCAGCTCCTCTCCCTCGGAGGGCTCTTGGTGTGCCGACTCCTAACAGCCAGCACGGTCCCCAGCTCGTGAACGGTCCCATTGCGAGCCGGTCTCGTCCGTGAAAGAGCCACGTGAGGCTGAGCTCCAACAGTCGGGCTCCACACCTGGAGCCTTTGGGACAGGGCAGTCCTGAGCCGATGTGCCCACCAGGGGACGCGACCAAAGTTTACGTACCACAGGAAAGCGCAATCAAGGCCTCGTGTTCTCTCCATGAAAGGAACGTGAGCTTGAAGGGTGATGCGTCAGCGTGCACCGTGAACAGCTCGCTGGTACGCCTGTCTTTGCCCCCTCTCACGGTCTCACGCACCCGGGCTCAGTTCCGTGCAGGAACGCTGAGTGGGAGCGCCAGCCTCGCTGCTGGACTCTAAAGCCTTCCACCCCCTAATGGCAGGTTGTGTGTGTCTCTCACGTGGGGGGAGGAATGAGGTCGCCCACAGAGGTTCTGCCATGAAAGATCTAAAGACGCACGCTGCTGAGGAGCTTGTTCCTCATGGAGCGTCCCCGAAGGCCAGAAGAATGCCGACGGTCTCTTTCAAAGCTGCCGGACGCTCTGCCGTTCTAGGCCTGAGATACGGACCCTGTGACGGCACCGTAACCCCGCGAGATTCAGGAGACATCGCCAGTGCGAGTGGCAATCCGGAAGGAAGAGCCTCCAAGGCGGAGTGTCCTTTCCTGTACAAAACGGCGCCCAAGTGGCTGAGGCAGGGAGCATTTTCCTTCACAGAACCGGCATCCTCGTATGCCTGTGGGTTGCTCTAAAGAAACGACACTGTGAGCAACCTCTTCGAAAAGGCCTTCGCAAGCGACTTGGAGACAACAGCAGCGCAGTGGAGGCACAGACCGTTATCCTAGAGAGCAGCACAGTGTCTCTAGCAGCGATCGCTTCCCGGAGGATACTTAAGCCACACCGAGATTCCAGCAGGGAGTTTTGCCTTATAGCAGTACAACTCACTCAAGAAAGAGGGATGAGGTGTAGGGCTAATCTACGTGCGCTCACGCTCTGTGTCCCCGAGAAGGTTTCACGGAGCAGAAGGCATCACCGACCGCTACCACGTGTGTGCACCAAAGAAGCCCTGTGCCGTGGGTGTTCTCAGGCCGACAGCGAAGACCTAGGTGTGTGCTGCACCCGCGCTCGGTGGTTCACACGTTGCGTGACCCCTGTGCCTTTGGAAGATGTTCAGAGCGGGTGGCACCTGCGTGCTGCGAGCGCAAGAGGTGTAGAGTGTAGAGGCCTTTCACACTGGAGGAAGGGCTTGCGTCTCGTGGAGAGAACGTGTACGTCGCCTGGGAGATGGAGGCGCGCTCTTGACACCATTTCCTCTGCCCGTTTAAAACACAAGTGTTTGTACTCGATCTGGGCTGCCTGGTGAAACGCTTGGCAGTCCGCATCACCCTGAGCACCTCTCCTGAAGTTTGATTCGTAGCTGGGTGAACTCGGGCTTCAGAGGCTTAGATGAGACCAAACGTGTTCAGCTTGTGGCGAAAGCCTTTGACCAGAGGCATATACGCTTGTGCTTGGGGCGAGGGCTAGGCAAGAACGTTTACACCCCGGGTTTTTATCTTTACCCTAAGCTGTGTCCCTTTTGGCTGCAGCAGGCGGAGAGAACCCGCGGAGAGAGAACAGCTGCGAGGTGGATGCACAGAACAGTCACCTCGACACCAGCCCCGGGGTCCCAAGCAACGATCCTTCCCCGGAGGGTACTTAACCCACCCCGGGATTCAAGCAGGGAGTTCGCCTTGTCCAACTCGCACAGGAGACTGGCATGAGATGTAGGGCTCATCTACTTGCGTTCACACTACGTGGCCCGGAGAAGTTCTCACGGAGCCGAATGCAGCACCCTTCCTCCACCACGTGTGTACACAAAGGAGCGCTGGGCAGTGGGTGTTCTCAAGGCCAAGAGAGAAGCCCTTGTTCTGTGCTGCACCTGCTGGGTGGTTCAAAGGTTTTCTGACCTTCCTGCTCTGGAAGCTTTTCAGAGCTGAGGCTGCGCCTGGGCTGCGAAAGCGGAGAGGCGTAGAGGCCTTTCACACTGAAGGCGTGGGCCTGTTTCCCGTGGAGAAAGTGTACGTCGCCCAACCCCCACCCCCACCCCACCCCACCCCACCCCAACCCACCCCCAGCTGGAGGCGTGCGGGTTTGACACCATTTTGTCCTGCCCATGGAAAATACAAAGAGGCGTACACGATTTGGGCTGTCTGGTGAGAGAATTTTGAAGCGGCAGCACCCTGAGTACCTTTCCCGAAGTTTGCTTCCTAGCTGGTTAAACTCGGCTTTCAGAGGCGAGATGAGAACAAACTTGCTCCGCGTGCGGCGAAGTGCCCTGATGCCCTGCCCTAAATGTTTGAGCTTCTGGCCAGCGTCACGCAAGTACTTTGACACGTAGGAGTCTCCCTTTTACTCCAAGCTGTCCCTGTTGGCTGAAGCAGTCGGCGTGTCTGTATCGCAGCCTGGGAGGCCGGGCGTTGGGGGAGTCTGCCAAGTGACTGGCCTCCATTTATAGCTAACTGAGAAACTGCGTCGAAGCTTTCGGGAGCCTCTTACAGGGAATGGTTGCAGTTGGGAATTGGAGACTGTGCTGGCAAACGTCAGCAGCTCCTCTCCCTCGGAGGGCTCTTGGTGTGCCGACTCCTAACAGCCAGCACGGTCCCCAGCTCGTGAACGGTCCCATTGCGAGCCGGTCTCGTCCGTGAAAGAGCCACGTGAGGCTGAGCTCCAACAGTCGGGCTCCACACCTGGAGCCTTTGGGACAGGGCAGTCCTGAGCCGATGTGCCCACCAGGGGACGCGACCAAAGTTTACGTACCACAGGAAAGCGCAATCAAGGCCTCGTGTTCTCTCCATGAAAGGAACGTGAGCTTGAAGGGTGATGCGTCAGCGTGCACCGTGAACAGCTCGCTGGTACGCCTGTCTTTGCCCCCTCTCACGGTCTCACGCACCCGGGCTCAGTTCCGTGCAGGAACGCTGAGTGGGAGCGCCAGCCTCGCTGCTGGACTCTAAAGCCTTCCACCCCCTAATGGCAGGTTGTGTGTGTCTCTCACGTGGGGGGAGGAATGAGGTCGCCCACAGAGGTTCTGCCATGAAAGATCTAAAGACGCACGCTGCTGAGGAGCTTGTTCCTCATGGAGCGTCCCCGAAGGCCAGAAGAATGCCGACGGTCTCTTTCAAAGCTGCCGGACGCTCTGCCGTTCTAGGCCTGAGATACGGACCCTGTGACGGCACCGTAACCCCGCGAGATTCAGGAGACATCGCCAGTGCGAGTGGCAATCCGGAAGGAAGAGCCTCCAAGGCGGAGTGTCCTTTCCTGTACAAAACGGCGCCCAAGTGGCTGAGGCAGGGAGCATTTTCCTTCACAGAACCGGCATCCTCGTATGCCTGTGGGTTGCTCTAAAGAAACGACACTGTGAGCAACCTCTTCGAAAAGGCCTTCGCAAGCGACTTGGAGACAACAGCAGCGCAGTGGAGGCACAGACCGTTATCCTAGAGAGCAGCACAGTGTCTCTAGCAGCGATCGCTTCCCGGAGGATACTTAAGCCACACCGAGATTCCAGCAGGGAGTTTTGCCTTATAGCAGTACAACTCACTCAAGAAAGAGGGATGAGGTGTAGGGCTAATCTACGTGCGCTCACGCTCTGTGTCCCCGAGAAGGTTTCACGGAGCAGAAGGCATCACCGACCGCTACCACGTGTGTGCACCAAAGAAGCCCTGTGCCGTGGGTGTTCTTCAGGCCGACAGCGAAGACCTAGGTGTGTGCTGCACCCGCGCTCGGTGGTTCACACGTTGCGTGACCCCTGTGCCTTTGGAAGATGTTCAGAGCGGGTGGCACCTGCATGCTGCGAGCGCAAGAGGTGTAGAGTGTAGAGGCCTTTCACACTGGAGGAAGGGCTTGCGTCTCGTGGAGAGAACGTGTACGTCGCCCGGGAGATGGAGGCGCGCTCTTGACACCATTTCCTCTGCCCGTTTAAAACACAAGTGTTTGTACTCGATCTGGGCTGCCTGGTGAAACGCTTGGCAGTCCGCATCACCCTGAGCACCTCTCCTGAAGTTTGATTCGTAGCTGGGTGAACTCGGGCTTCAGAGGCTTAGATGAGACCAAACGTGTTCAGCTTGTGGCGAAAGCCTTTGACCAGAGGCATATACGCTTGTGCTTGGGGCGAGGGCTAGGCAAGAACGTTTACACCCCGGGTTTTTATCTTTACCCTAAGCTGTGTCCCTTTTGGCTGCAGCAGGCGGAGAGAACCCGCGGAGAGAGAACAGCTGCGAGGTGGATGCACAGAACAGTCACCTCGACACAAGCCCCGGGGTCCCAAGCAACGATCCTTCCCCGGAGGGTACTTAACCCACCCCGGGATTCAAGCAGGGAGTTCGCCTTGTCCAACTCGCACAGGAGACTGGCATGAGATGTAGGGCTCATCTACTTGCGTTCACACTACGTGGCCCGGAGAAGTTCTCACGGAGCCGAATGCAGCACCCTTCCTCCACCACGTGTGTACACAAAGGAGCGCTGGGCAGTGGGTGTTCTCAAGGCCAAGAGAGAAGCCCTTGTTCTGTGCTGCACCTGCTGGGTGGTTCAAAGGTTTTCTGACCTTCCTGCTCTGGAAGCTTTTCAGAGCTGAGGCTGCGCCTGGGCTGCGAAAGCGGAGAGGCGTAGAGGCCTTTCACACTGAAGGCGTGGGCCTGTTTCCCGTGGAGAAAGTGTACGTCGCCCAACCCCCACCCCCACCCCACCCCACCCCAACCCAACCCACCCCCAGCTGGAGGCGTGCGGGTTTGACACCATTTTGTCCTGCCCATGGAAAATACAAAGAGGCGTACACGATTTGGGCTGTCTGGTGAGAGAATTTTGAAGCGGCGGCACCCTGAGTACCTTTCCCGAAGTTTGCTTCCTAGCTGGTTAAACTCGGCTTTCAGAGGCGAGATGAGAACAAACTTGCTCCGCGTGCGGCGAAGTGCCCTGATGCCCTGCCCTAAATGTTTGAGCTTCTGGCCAGCGTCACGCAAGTACTTTGACACGTAGGAGTCTCCCTTTTACTCCAAGCTGTCCCTGTTGGCTGAAGCAGTCGGCGTGTCTGTATCGCAGCCTGGGAGGCCGGGCGTTGGGGGAGTCTGCCAAGTGACTGGCCTCCATTTATAGCTAACTGAGAAACTGCGTCGAAGCTTTCGGGAGCCTCTTACAGGGAATGGTTGCAGTTGGGAATTGGAGACTGTGCTGGCAAACGTCAGCAGCTCCTCTCCCTCGGAGGGCTCTTGGTGTGCCGACTCCTAACAGCCAGCACGGTCCCCAGCTCGTGAACGGTCCCATTGCGAGCCGGTCTCGTCCGTGAAAGAGCCACGTGAGGCTGAGCTCCAACAGTCGGGCTCCGCACCTGGAGCCTTTGGGACAGGGCAGTCCTGAGCCGATGTGCCCACCAGGGGACGCGACCAAAGTTTACGTACCACAGGAAAGCGCAATCAAGGCCTCGTGTTCTCTCCATGAAAGGAACGTGAGCTTGAAGGGTGATGCGTCAGCGTGCACCGTGAACAGCTCGCTGGTACGCCTGTCTTTGCCCCCTCTCACGGTCTCACGCACCCGGGCTCAGTTCCGTGCAGGAACGCTGAGTGGGAGCGCCAGCCTCGCTGCTGGACTCTAAAGCCTTCCACCCCCTAATGGCAGGTTGTGTGTGTCTCTCACGTGGGGGGAGGAATGAGGTCGCCCACAGAGGTTCTGCCATGAAAGATCTAAAGACGCACGCTGCTGAGGAGCTTGTTCCTCATGGAGCGTCCCCGAAGGCCAGAAGAATGCCGACGGTCTCTTTCAAAGCTGCCGGACGCTCTGCCGTTCTAGGCCTGAGATACGGACCCTGTGACGGCACCGTAACCCCGCGAGATTCAGGAGACATCGCCAGTGCGAGTGGCAATCCGGAAGGAAGAGCCTCCAAGGCGGAGTGTCCTTTCCTGTACAAAACGGCGCCCAAGTGGCTGAGGCAGGGAGCATTTTCCTTCACAGAACCGGCATCCTCGTATGCCTGTGGGTTGCTCTAAAGAAACGACACTGTGAGCAACCTCTTCGAAAAGGCCTTCGCAAGCGACTTGGAGACAACAGCAGCGCAGTGGAGGCACAGACCGTTATCCTAGAGAGCAGCACAGTGTCTCTAGCAGCGATCGCTTCCCGGAGGATACTTAAGCCACACCGAGATTCCAGCAGGGAGTTTTGCCTTATAGCAGTACAACTCACTCAAGAAAGAGGGATGAGGTGTAGGGCTAATCTACGTGCGCTCACGCTCTGTGTCCCCGAGAAGGTTTCACGGAGCAGAAGGCATCACCGACCGCTACCACGTGTGTGCACCAAAGAAGCCCTGTGCCGTGGGTGTTCTCAGGCCGACAGCGAAGACCTAGGTGTGTGCTGCACCCGCGCTCGGTGGTTCACACGTTGCGTGACCCCTGTGCCTTTGGAAGATGTTCAGAGCGGGTGGCACCTGCGTGCTGCGAGCGCAAGAGGTGTAGAGTGTAGAGGCCTTTCACACTGGAGGAAGGGCTTGCGTCTCGTGGAGAGAACGTGTACGTCGCCCGGGAGATGGAGGCGCGCTCTTGACACCATTTCCTCTGCCCGTTTAAAACACAAGTGTTTGTACTCGATCTGGGCTGCCTGGTGAAACGCTTGGCAGTCCGCATCACCCTGAGCACCTCTCCTGAAGTTTGATTCGTAGCTGGGTGAACTCGGGCTTCAGAGGCTTAGATGAGACCAAACGTGTTCAGCTTGTGGCGAAAGCCTTTGACCAGAGGCATATACGCTTGTGCTTGGGGCGAGGGCTAGGCAAGAACGTTTACACCCCGGGTTTTTATCTTTACCCTAAGCTGTGTCCCTTTTGGCTGCAGCAGGCGGAGAGAACCCGCGGAGAGAGAACAGCTGCGAGGTGGATGCACAGAACAGTCACCTCGACACCAGCCCCGGGGTCCCAAGCAACGATCCTTCCCCGGAGGGTACTTAACCCACCCCGGGATTCAAGCAGGGAGTTCGCCTTGTCCAACTCGCACAGGAGACTGGCATGAGATGTAGGGCTCATCTACTTGCGTTCACACTACGTGGCCCGGAGAAGTTCTCACGGAGCCGAATGCAGCACCCTTCCTCCACCACGTGTGTACACAAAGGAGCGCTGGGCAGTGGGTGTTCTCAAGGCCAAGAGAGAAGCCCTTGTTCTGTGCTGCACCTGCTGGGTGGTTCAAAGGTTTTCTGACCTTCCTGCTCTGGAAGCTTTTCAGAGCTGAGGCTGCGCCTGGGCTGCGAAAGCGGAGAGGCGTAGAGGCCTTTCACACTGAAGGCGTGGGCCTGTTTCCCGTGGAGAAAGTGTACGTCGCCCAACCCCCACCCCCACCCCACCCCACCCCACCCCAACCCACCCCCAGCTGGAGGCGTGCGGGTTTGACACCATTTTGTCCTGCCCATGGAAAATACAAAGAGGCGTACACGATTTGGGCTGTCTGGTGAGAGAATTTTGAAGCGGCGGCACCCTGAGTACCTTTCCCGAAGTTTGCTTCCTAGCTGGTTAAACTCGGCTTTCAGAGGCGAGATGAGAACAAACTTGCTCCGCGTGCGGCGAAGTGCCCTGATGCCCTGCCCTAAATGTTTGAGCTTCTGGCCAGCGTCACGCAAGTACTTTGACACGTAGGAGTCTCCCTTTTACTCCAAGCTGTCCCTGTTGGCTGAAGCAGTCGGCGTGTCTGTATCGCAGCCTGGGAGGCCGGGCGTTGGGGGAGTCTGCCAAGTGACTGGCCTCCATTTATAGCTAACTGAGAAACTGCGTCGAAGCTTTCGGGAGCCTCTTACAGGGAATGGTTGCAGTTGGGAATTGGAGACTGTGCTGGCAAACGTCAGCAGCTCCTCTCCCTCGGAGGGCTCTTGGTGTGCCGACTCCTAACAGCCAGCACGGTCCCCAGCTCGTGAACGGTCCCATTGCGAGCCGGTCTCGTCCGTGAAAGAGCCACGTGAGGCTGAGCTCCAACAGTCGGGCTCCACACCTGGAGCCTTTGGGACAGGGCAGTCCTGAGCCGATGTGCCCACCAGGGGACGCGACCAAAGTTTACGTACCACAGGAAAGCGCAATCAAGGCCTCGTGTTCTCTCCATGAAAGGAACGTGAGCTTGAAGGGTGATGCGTCAGCGTGCACCGTGAACAGCTCGCTGGTACGCCTGTCTTTGCCCCCTCTCACGGTCTCACGCACCCGGGCTCAGTTCCGTGCAGGAACGCTGAGTGGGAGCGCCAACCTCGCTGCTGGACTCTAAAGCCTTCCACCCCCTAATGGCAGGTTGTGTGTGTCTCTCACGTGGGGGGAGGAATGAGGTCGCCCACAGAGGTTCTGCCATGAAAGATCTAAAGACGCACGCTGCTGAGGAGCTTGTTCCTCATGGAGCGTCCCCGAAGGCCAGAAGAATGCCGACGGTCTCTTTCAAAGCTGCCGGACGCTCTGCCGTTCTAGGCCTGAGATACGGACCCTGTGACGGCACCGTAACCCCGCGAGATTCAGGAGACATCGCCAGTGCGAGTGGCAATCCGGAAGGAAGAGCCTCCAAGGCGGAGTGTCCTTTCCTGTACAAAACGGCACCCAAGTGGCTGAGGCAGGGAGCATTTTCCTTCACAGAACCGGCATCCTCGTATGCCTGTGGGTTGCTCTAAAGAAACGACACTGTGAGCAACCTCTTCGAAAAGGCCTTCGCAAGCGACTTGGAGACAACAGCAGCGCAGTGGAGGCACAGACCGTTATCCTAGAGAGCAGCACAGTGTCTCTAGCAGCGATCGCTTCCCGGAGGATACTTAAGCCACACCGAGATTCCAGCAGGGAGTTTTGCCTTATAGCAGTACAACTCACTCAAGAAAGAGGGATGAGGTGTAGGGCTAATCTACGTGCGCTCACGCTCTGTGTCCCCGAGAAGGTTTCACGGAGCAGAAGGCATCACCGACCGCTACCACGTGTGTGCACCAAAGAAGCCCTGTGCCGTGGGTGTTCTTCAGGCCGACAGCGAAGACCTAGGTGTGTGCTGCACCCGCGCTCGGTGGTTCACACGTTGCGTGACCCCTGTGCCTTTGGAAGATGTTCAGAGCGGGTGGCACCTGCGTGCTGCGAGCGCAAGAGGTGTAGAGTGTAGAGGCCTTTCACACTGGAGGAAGGGCTTGCGTCTCGTGGAGAGAACGTGTACGTCGCCCGGGAGATGGAGGCGCGCTCTTGACACCATTTCCTCTGCCCGTTTAAAACACAAGTGTTTGTACTCGATCTGGGCTGCCTGGTGAAACGCTTGGCAGTCCGCATCACCCTGAGCACCTCTCCTGAAGTTTGATTCGTAGCTGGGTGAACTCGGGCTTCAGAGGCTTAGATGAGACCAAACGTGTTCAGCTTGTGGCGAAAGCCTTTGACCAGAGGCATATACGCTTGTGCTTGGGGCGAGGGCTAGGCAAGAACGTTTACACCCCGGGTTTTTATCTTTACCCTAAGCTGTGTCCCTTTTGGCTGCAGCAGGCGGAGAGAACCCGCGGAGAGAGAACAGCTGCGAGGTGGATGCACAGAACAGTCACCTCGACACCAGCCCCGGGGTCCCAAGCAACGATCCTTCCCCGGAGGGTACTTAACCCACCCCGGGATTCAAGCAGGGAGTTCGCCTTGTCCAACTCGCACAGGAGACTGGCATGAGATGTAGGGCTCATCTACTTGCGTTCACACTACGTGGCCCGGAGAAGTTCTCACGGAGCCGAATGCAGCACCCTTCCTCCACCACGTGTGTACACAAAGGAGCGCTGGGCAGTGGGTGTTCTCAAGGCCAAGAGAGAAGCCCTTGTTCTGTGCTGCACCTGCTGGGTGGTTCAAAGGTTTTCTGACCTTCCTGCTCTGGAAGATTTTCAGAGCTGAGGCTGCGCCTGGGCTGCGAAAGCGGAGAGGCATAGAGGCCTTTCACACTGAAGGCGTGGGCCTGTTTCCCGTGGAGAAAGTGTACGTCGCCCAACCCCCACCCCCACCCCACCCCACCCCACCCCAACCCACCCCCAGCTGGAGGCGTGCGGGTTTGACACCATTTTGTCCTGCCCATGGAAAATACAAAGAGGCGTACACGATTTGGGCTGTCTGGTGAGAGAATTTTGAAGCGGCGGCACCCTGAGTACCTTTCCCGAAGTTTGCTTCCTAGCTGGTTAAACTCGGCTTTCAGAGGCGAGATGAGAACAAACTTGCTCCGAGTGCGGCGAAGTGCCCTGATGCCCTGCCCTAAATGTTTGAGCTTCTGGCCAGCGTCACGCAAGTACTTTGACACGTAGGAGTCTCCCTTTTACTCCAAGCTGTCCCTGTTGGCTGAAGCAGTCGGCGTGTCTGTATCGCAGCCTGGGAGGCCGGGCGTTGAGGGAGTCTGCCAAGTGACTGGCCTCCATTTATAGCTAACTGAGAAACTGCGTCGAAGCTTTCGGGAGCCTCTTACAGGGAATGGTTGCAGTTGGGAATTGGAGACTGTGCTGGCAAACGTCAGCAGCTCCTCTCCCTCGGAGGGCTCTTGGTGTGCCGACTCCTAACAGCCAGCACGGTCCCCAGCTCGTGAACGGTCCCATTGCGAGCCGGTCTCGTCCGTGAAAGAGCCATGTGAGGCTGAGCTCCAACAGTCGGGCTCCACACCTGGAGCCTTTGGGACAGGGCAGTCCTGAGCCGATGTGCCCACCAGGGGACGCGACCAAAGTTTACGTACCACAGGAAAGCGCAATCAAGGCCTCGTGTTCTCTCCATGAAAGGAACGTGAGCTTGAAGGGTGATGCGTCAGCGTGCACCGTGAACAGCTCGCTGGTACGCCTGTCTTTGCCCCCTCTCACGGTCTCACGCACCCGGGCTCAGTTCCGTGCAGGAACGCTGAGTGGGAGCGCCAGCCTCGCTGCTGGACTCTAAAGCCTTCCACCCCCTAATGGCAGGTTGTGTGTGTCTCTCACGTGGGGGGAGGAATGAGGTCGCCCACAGAGGTTCTGCCATGAAAGATCTAAAGACGCACGCTGCTGAGGAGCTTGTTCCTCATGGAGCGTCCCCGAAGGCCAGAAGAATGCCGACGGTCTCTTTCAAAGCTGCCGGACGCTCTGCCGTTCTAGGCCTGAGATACGGACCCTGTGACGGCACCGTAACCCCGCGAGATTCAGGAGACATCGCCAGTGCGAGTGGCAATCCGGAAGGAAGAGCCTCCAAGGCGGAGTGTCCTTTCCTGTACAAAACGGCGCCCAAGTGGCTGAGGCAGGGAGCATTTTCCTTCACAGAACCGGCATCCTCGTATGCCTGTGGGTTGCTCTAAAGAAACGACACTGTGAGCAACCTCTTCGAAAAGGCCTTCGCAAGCGACTTGGAGACAACAGCAGCGCAGTGGAGGCACAGACCGTTATCCTAGAGAGCAGCACAGTGTCTCTAGCAGCGATCGCTTCCCGGAGGATACTTAAGCCACACCGAGATTCCAGCAGGGAGTTTTGCCTTATAGCAGTACAACTCACTCAAGAAAGAGGGATGAGGTGTAGGGCTAATCTACGTGCGCTCACGCTCTGTGTCCCCGAGAAGGTTTCACAGAGCAGAAGGCATCACCGACCGCTACCACGTGTGTGCACCAAAGAAGCCCTGTGCCGTGGGTGTTCTCAGGCCGACAGCGAAGACCTAGGTGTGTGCTGCACCCGCGCTCGGTGGTTCACACGTTGCGTGACCCCTGTGCCTTTGGAAGATGTTCAGAGCGGGTGGCACCTGCGTGCTGCGAGCGCAAGAGGTGTAGAGTGTAGAGGCCTTTCACACTGGAGGAAGGGCTTGCGTCTCGTGGAGAGAACGTGTACGTCGCCCGGGAGATGGAGGCGCGCTCTTGACACCATTTCCTCTGCCCGTTTAAAACACAAGTGTTTGTACTCGATCTGGGCTGCCTGGTGAAACGCTTGGCAGTCCGCATCACCCTGAGCACCTCTCCTGAAGTTTGATTCGTAGCTGGGTGAACTCGGGCTTCAGAGGCTTAGATGAGACCAAACGTGTTCAGCTTGTGGCGAAAGCCTTTGACCAGAGGCATATACGCTTGTGCTTGGGGCGAGGGCTAGGCAAGAACGTTTACACCCCGGGTTTTTATCTTTACCCTAAGCTGTGTCCCTTTTGGCTGCAGCAGGCGGAGAGAACCCGCGGAGAGAGAACAGCTGCGAGGTGGATGCACAGAACAGTCACCTCGACACCAGCCCCGGGGTCCCAAGCAACGATCCTTCCCCGGAGGGTACTTAACCCACCCCGGGATTCAAGCAGGGAGTTCGCCTTGTCCAACTCGCACAGGAGACTGGCATGAGATGTAGGGCTCATCTACTTGCGTTCACACTACGTGGCCCGGAGAAGTTCTCACGGAGCCGAATGCAGCACCCTTCCTCCACCACGTGTGTACACAAAGGAGCGCTGGGCAGTGGGTGTTCTCAAGGCCAAGAGAGAAGCCCTTGTTCTGTGCTGCACCTGCTGGGTGGTTCAAAGGTTTTCTGACCTTCCTGCTCTGGAAGCTTTTCAGAGCTGAGGCTGCGCCTGGGCTGCGAAAGCGGAGAGGCGTAGAGGCCTTTCACACTGAAGGCGTGGGCCTGTTTCCCGTGGAGAAAGTGTACGTCGCCCAACCCCCACCCCCACCCCACCCCACCCCAACCCAACCCACCCCCAGCTGGAGGCGTGCGGGTTTGACACCATTTTGTCCTGCCCATGGAAAATACAAAGAGGCGTACACGATTTGGGCTGTCTGGTGAGAGAATTTTGAAGCGGCGGCACCCTGAGTACCTTTCCCGAAGTTTGCTTCCTAGCTGGTTAAACTCGGCTTTCAGAGGCGAGATGAGAACAAACTTGCTCCGCGTGCGGCGAAGTGCCCTGATGCCCTGCCCTAAATGTTTGAGCTTCTGGCCAGCGTCACGCAAGTACTTTGACACGTAGGAGTCTCCCTTTTACTCCAAGCTGTCCCTGTTGGCTGAAGCAGTCGGCGTGTCTGTATCGCAGCCTGGGAGGCCGGGCGTTGGGGGAGTCTGCCAAGTGACTGGCCTCCATTTATAGCTAACTGAGAAACTGCGTCGAAGCTTTCGGGAGCCTCTTACAGGGAATGGTTGCAGTTGGGAATTGGAGACTGTGCTGGCAAACGTCAGCAGCTCCTCTCCCTCGGAGGGCTCTTGGTGTGCCGACTCCTAACAGCCAGCACGGTCCCCAGCTCGTGAACGGTCCCATTGCGAGCCGGTCTCGTCCGTGAAAGAGCCACGTGAGGCTGAGCTCCAACAGTCGGGCTCCGCACCTGGAGCCTTTGGGACAGGGCAGTCCTGAGCCGATGTGCCCACCAGGGGACGCGACCAAAGTTTACGTACCACAGGAAAGCGCAATCAAGGCCTCGTGTTCTCTCCATGAAAGGAACGTGAGCTTGAAGGGTGATGCGTCAGCGTGCACCGTGAACAGCTCGCTGGTACGCCTGTCTTTGCCCCCTCTCACGGTCTCACGCACCCGGGCTCAGTTCCGTGCAGGAACGCTGAGTGGGAGCGCCAGCCTCGCTGCTGGACTCTAAAGCCTTCCACCCCCTAATGGCAGGTTGTGTGTGTCTCTCACGTGGGGGGAGGAATGAGGTCGCCCACAGAGGTTCTGCCATGAAAGATCTAAAGACGCACGCTGCTGAGGAGCTTGTTCCTCATGGAGCGTCCCCGAAGGCCAGAAGAATGCCGACGGTCTCTTTCAAAGCTGCCGGACGCTCTGCCGTTCTAGGCCTGAGATACGGACCCTGTGACGGCACCGTAACCCCGCGAGATTCAGGAGACATCGCCAGTGCGAGTGGCAATCCGGAAGGAAGAGCCTCCAAGGCGGAGTGTCCTTTCCTGTACAAAACGGCGCCCAAGTGGCTGAGGCAGGGAGCATTTTCCTTCACAGAACCGGCATCCTCGTACGCCTGTGGGTTGCTCTAAAGAAACGACACTGTGAGCAACCTCTTCGAAAAGGCCTTCGCAAGCGACTTGGAGACAACAGCAGCGCAGTGGAGGCACAGACCGTTATCCTAGAGAGCAGCACAGTGTCTCTAGCAGCGATCGCTTCCCGGAGGATACTTAAGCCACACCGAGATTCCAGCAGGGAGTTTTGCCTTATAGCAGTACAACTCACTCAAGAAAGAGGGATGAGGTGTAGGGCTAATCTACGTGCGCTCACGCTCTGTGTCCCCGAGAAGGTTTCACGGAGCAGAAGGCATCACCGACCGCTACCACGTGTGTGCACCAAAGAAGCCCTGTGCCGTGGGTGTTCTCAGGCCGACAGCGAAGACCTAGGTGTGTGCTGCACCCGCGCTCGGTGGTTCACACGTTGCGTGACCCCTGTGCCTTTGGAAGATGTTCAGAGCGGGTGGCACCTGCGTGCTGCGAGCGCAAGAGGTGTAGAGTGTAGAGGCCTTTCACACTGGAGGAAGGGCTTGCGTCTCGTGGAGAGAACGTGTACGTCGCCCGGGAGATGGAGGCGCGCTCTTGACACCATTTCCTCTGCCCGTTTAAAACACAAGTGTTTGTACTCGATCTGGGCTGCCTGGTGAAACGCTTGGCAGTCCGCATCACCCTGAGCACCTCTCCTGAAGTTTGATTCGTAGCTGGGTGAACTCGGGCTTCAGAGGCTTAGATGAGACCAAACGTGTTCAGCTTGTGGCGAAAGCCTTTGACCAGAGGCATATACGCTTGTGCTTGGGGCGAGGGCTAGGCAAGAACGTTTACACCCCGGGTTTTTATCTTTACCCTAAGCTGTGTCCCTTTTGGCTGCAGCAGGCGGAGAGAACCCGCGGAGAGAGAACAGCTGCGAGGTGGATGCACAGAACAGTCACCTCGACACCAGCCCCGGGGTCCCAAGCAACGATCCTTCCCCGGAGGGTACTTAACCCACCCCGGGATTCAAGCAGGGAGTTCGCCTTGTCCAACTCGCACAGGAGACTGGCATGAGATGTAGGGCTCATCTACTTGCGTTCACACTACGTGGCCCGGAGAAGTTCTCACGGAGCCGAATGCAGCACCCTTCCTCCACCACGTGTGTACACAAAGGAGCGCTGGGCAGTGGGTGTTCTCAAGGCCAAGAGAGAAGCCCTTGTTCTGTGCTGCACCTGCTGGGTGGTTCAAAGGTTTTCTGACCTTCCTGCTCTGGAAGCTTTTCAGAGCTGAGGCTGCGCCTGGGCTGCGAAAGCGGAGAGGCGTAGAGGCCTTTCACACTGAAGGCGTGGGCCTGTTTCCCGTGGAGAAAGTGTACGTCGCCCAACCCCCACCCCCACCCCACCCCACCCCACCCCAACCCACCCCCAGCTGGAGGCGTGCGGGTTTGACACCATTTTGTCCTGCCCATGGAAAATACAAAGAGGCGTACACGATTTGGGCTGTCTGGTGAGAGAATTTTGAAGCGGCGGCACCCTGAGTACCTTTCCCGAAGTTTGCTTCCTAGCTGGTTAAACTCGGCTTTCAGAGGCGAGATGAGAACAAACTTGCTCCGCGTGCGGCGAAGTGCCCTGATGCCCTGCCCTAAATGTTTGAGCTTCTGGCCAGCGTCACGCAAGTACTTTGACACGTAGGAGTCTCCCTTTTACTCCAAGCTGTCCCTGTTGGCTGAAGCAGTCGGCGTGTCTGTATCGCAGCCTGGGAGGCCGGGCGTTGGGGGAGTCTGCCAAGTGACTGGCCTCCATTTATAGCTAACTGAGAAACTGCGTCGAAGCTTTCGGGAGCCTCTTACAGGGAATGGTTGCAGTTGGGAATTGGAGACTGTGCTGGCAAACGTCAGCAGCTCCTCTCCCTCGGAGGGCTCTTGGTGTGCCGACTCCTAACAGCCAGCACGGTCCCCAGCTCGTGAACGGTCCCATTGCGAGCCGGTCTCGTCCGTGAAAGAGCCACGTGAGGCTGAGCTCCAACAGTCGGGCTCCACACCTGGAGCCTTTGGGACAGGGCAGTCCTGAGCCGATGTGCCCACCAGGGGACGCGACCAAAGTTTACGTACCACAGGAAAGCGCAATCAAGGCCTCGTGTTCTCTCCATGAAAGGAACGTGAGCTTGAAGGGTGATGCGTCAGCGTGCACCGTGAACAGCTCGCTGGTACGCCTGTCTTTGCCCCCTCTCACGGTCTCACGCACCCGGGCTCAGTTCCGTGCAGGAACGCTGAGTGGGAGCGCCAACCTCGCTGCTGGACTCTAAAGCCTTCCACCCCCTAATGGCAGGTTGTGTGTGTCTCTCACGTGGGGGGAGGAATGAGGTCGCCCACAGAGGTTCTGCCATGAAAGATCTAAAGACGCACGCTGCTGAGGAGCTTGTTCCTCATGGAGCGTCCCCGAAGGCCAGAAGAATGCCGACGGTCTCTTTCAAAGCTGCCGGACGCTCTGCCGTTCTAGGCCTGAGATACGGACCCTGTGACGGCACCGTAACCCCGCGAGATTCAGGAGACATCGCCAGTGCGAGTGGCAATCCGGAAGGAAGAGCCTCCAAGGCGGAGTGTCCTTTCCTGTACAAAACGGCACCCAAGTGGCTGAGGCAGGGAGCATTTTCCTTCACAGAACCGGCATCCTCGTATGCCTGTGGGTTGCTCTAAAGAAACGACACTGTGAGCAACCTCTTCGAAAAGGCCTTCGCAAGCGACTTGGAGACAACAGCAGCGCAGTGGAGGCACAGACCGTTATCCTAGAGAGCAGCACAGTGTCTCTAGCAGCGATCGCTTCCCGGAGGATACTTAAGCCACACCGAGATTCCAGCAGGGAGTTTTGCCTTATAGCAGTACAACTCACTCAAGAAAGAGGGATGAGGTGTAGGGCTAATCTACGTGCGCTCACGCTCTGTGTCCCCGAGAAGGTTTCACGGAGCAGAAGGCATCACCGACCGCTACCACGTGTGTGCACCAAAGAAGCCCTGTGCCGTGGGTGTTCTTCAGGCCGACAGCGAAGACCTAGGTGTGTGCTGCACCCGCGCTCGGTGGTTCACACGTTGCGTGACCCCTGTGCCTTTGGAAGATGTTCAGAGCGGGTGGCACCTGCGTGCTGCGAGCGCAAGAGGTGTAGAGTGTAGAGGCCTTTCACACTGGAGGAAGGGCTTGCGTCTCGTGGAGAGAACGTGTACGTCGCCCGGGAGATGGAGGCGCGCTCTTGACACCATTTCCTCTGCCCGTTTAAAACACAAGTGTTTGTACTCGATCTGGGCTGCCTGGTGAAACGCTTGGCAGTCCGCATCACCCTGAGCACCTCTCCTGAAGTTTGATTCGTAGCTGGGTGAACTCGGGCTTCAGAGGCTTAGATGAGACCAAACGTGTTCAGCTTGTGGCGAAAGCCTTTGACCAGAGGCATATACGCTTGTGCTTGGGGCGAGGGCTAGGCAAGAACGTTTACACCCCGGGTTTTTATCTTTACCCTAAGCTGTGTCCCTTTTGGCTGCAGCAGGCGGAGAGAACCCGCGGAGAGAGAACAGCTGCGAGGTGGATGCACAGAACAGTCACCTCGACACCAGCCCCGGGGTCCCAAGCAACGATCCTTCCCCGGAGGGTACTTAACCCACCCCGGGATTCAAGCAGGGAGTTCGCCTTGTCCAACTCGCACAGGAGACTGGCATGAGATGTAGGGCTCATCTACTTGCGTTCACACTACGTGGCCCGGAGAAGTTCTCACGGAGCCGAATGCAGCACCCTTCCTCCACCACGTGTGTACACAAAGGAGCGCTGGGCAGTGGGTGTTCTCAAGGCCAAGAGAGAAGCCCTTGTTCTGTGCTGCACCTGCTGGGTGGTTCAAAGGTTTTCTGACCTTCCTGCTCTGGAAGATTTTCAGAGCTGAGGCTGCGCCTGGGCTGCGAAAGCGGAGAGGCGTAGAGGCCTTTCACACTGAAGGCGTGGGCCTGTTTCCCGTGGAGAAAGTGTACGTCGCCCAACCCCCACCCCCACCCCACCCCACCCCACCCCAACCCACCCCCAGCTGGAGGCGTGCGGGTTTGACACCATTTTGTCCTGCCCATGGAAAATACAAAGAGGCGTACACGATTTGGGCTGTCTGGTGAGAGAATTTTGAAGCGGCGGCACCCTGAGTACCTTTCCCGAAGTTTGCTTCCTAGCTGGTTAAACTCGGCTTTCAGAGGCGAGATGAGAACAAACTTGCTCCGAGTGCGGCGAAGTGCCCTGATGCCCTGCCCTAAATGTTTGAGCTTCTGGCCAGCGTCACGCAAGTACTTTGACACGTAGGAGTCTCCCTTTTACTCCAAGCTGTCCCTGTTGGCTGAAGCAGTCGGCGTGTCTGTATCGCAGCCTGGGAGGCCGGGCGTTGAGGGAGTCTGCCAAGTGACTGGCCTCCATTTATAGCTAACTGAGAAACTGCGTCGAAGCTTTCGGGAGCCTCTTACAGGGAATGGTTGCAGTTGGGAATTGGAGACTGTGCTGGCAAACGTCAGCAGCTCCTCTCCCTCGGAGGGCTCTTGGTGTGCCGACTCCTAACAGCCAGCACGGTCCCCAGCTCGTGAACGGTCCCATTGCGAGCCGGTCTCGTCCGTGAAAGAGCCACGTGAGGCTGAGCTCCAACAGTCGGGCTCCACACCTGGAGCCTTTGGGACAGGGCAGTCCTGAGCCGATGTGCCCACCAGGGGACGCGACCAAAGTTTACGTACCACAGGAAAGCGCAATCAAGGCCTCGTGTTCTCTCCATGAAAGGAACGTGAGCTTGAAGGGTGATGCGTCAGCGTGCACCGTGAACAGCTCGCTGGTACGCCTGTCTTTGCCCCCTCTCACGGTCTCACGCACCCGGGCTCAGTTCCGTGCAGGAACGCTGAGTGGGAGCGCCAGCCTCGCTGCTGGACTCTAAAGCCTTCCACCCCCTAATGGCAGGTTGTGTGTGTCTCTCACGTGGGGGGAGGAATGAGGTCGCCCACAGAGGTTCTGCCATGAAAGATCTAAAGACGCACGCTGCTGAGGAGCTTGTTCCTCATGGAGCGTCCCCGAAGGCCAGAAGAATGCCGACGGTCTCTTTCAAAGCTGCCGGACGCTCTGCCGTTCTAGGCCTGAGATACGGACCCTGTGACGGCACCGTAACCCCGCGAGATTCAGGAGACATCGCCAGTGCGAGTGGCAATCCGGAAGGAAGAGCCTCCAAGGCGGAGTGTCCTTTCCTGTACAAAACGGCGCCCAAGTGGCTGAGGCAGGGAGCATTTTCCTTCACAGAACCGGCATCCTCGTATGCCTGTGGGTTGCTCTAAAGAAACGACACTGTGAGCAACCTCTTCGAAAAGGCCTTCGCAAGCGACTTGGAGACAACAGCAGCGCAGTGGAGGCACAGACCGTTATCCTAGAGAGCAGCACAGTGTCTCTAGCAGCGATCGCTTCCCGGAGGATACTTAAGCCACACCGAGATTCCAGCAGGGAGTTTTGCCTTATAGCAGTACAACTCACTCAAGAAAGAGGGATGAGGTGTAGGGCTAATCTACGTGCGCTCACGCTCTGTGTCCCCGAGAAGGTTTCACGGAGCAGAAGGCATCACCGACCGCTACCACGTGTGTGCACCAAAGAAGCCCTGTGCCGTGGGTGTTCTCAGGCCGACAGCGAAGACCTAGGTGTGTGCTGCACCCGCGCTCGGTGGTTCACACGTTGCGTGACCCCTGTGCCTTTGGAAGATGTTCAGAGCGGGTGGCACCTGCGTGCTGCGAGCGCAAGAGGTGTAGAGTGTAGAGGCCTTTCACACTGGAGGAAGGGCTTGCGTCTCGTGGAGAGAACGTGTACGTCGCCCGGGAGATGGAGGCGCGCTCTTGACACCATTTCCTCTGCCCGTTTAAAACACAAGTGTTTGTACTCGATCTGGGCTGCCTGGTGAAACGCTTGGCAGTCCGCATCACCCTGAGCACCTCTCCTGAAGTTTGATTCGTAGCTGGGTGAACTCGGGCTTCAGAGGCTTAGATGAGACCAAACGTGTTCAGCTTGTGGCGAAAGCCTTTGACCAGAGGCATATACGCTTGTGCTTGGGGCGAGGGCTAGGCAAGAACGTTTACACCCCGGGTTTTTATCTTTACCCTAAGCTGTGTCCCTTTTGGCTGCAGCAGGCGGAGAGAACCCGCGGAGAGAGAACAGCTGCGAGGTGGATGCACAGAACAGTCACCTCGACACCAGCCCCGGGGTCCCAAGCAACGATCCTTCCCCGGAGGGTACTTAACCCACCCCGGGATTCAAGCAGGGAGTTCGCCTTGTCCAACTCGCACAGGAGACTGGCATGAGATGTAGGGCTCATCTACTTGCGTTCACACTACGTGGCCCGGAGAAGTTCTCACGGAGCCGAATGCAGCACCCTTCCTCCACCACGTGTGTACACAAAGGAGCGCTGGGCAGTGGGTGTTCTCAAGGCCAAGAGAGAAGCCCTTGTTCTGTGCTGCACCTGCTGGGTGGTTCAAAGGTTTTCTGACCTTCCTGCTCTGGAAGCTTTTCAGAGCTGAGGCTGCGCCTGGGCTGCGAAAGCGGAGAGGCGTAGAGGCCTTTCACACTGAAGGCGTGGGCCTGTTTCCCATGGAGAAAGTGTACGTCGCCCAACCCCCACCCCCACCCCACCCCACCCCACCCCAACCCACCCCCAGCTGGAGGCGTGCGGGTTTGACACCATTTTGTCCTGCCCATGGAAAATACAAAGAGGCGTACACGATTTGGGCTGTCTGGTGAGAGAATTTTGAAGCGGCGGCACCCTGAGTACCTTTCCCGAAGTTTGCTTCCTAGCTGGTTAAACTCGGCTTTCAGAGGCGAGATGAGAACAAACTTGCTCCGCGTGCGGCGAAGTGCCCTGATGCCCTGCCCTAAATGTTTGAGCTTCTGGCCAGCGTCACGCAAGTACTTTGACACGTAGGAGTCTCCCTTTTACTCCAAGCTGTCCCTGTTGGCTGAAGCAGTCGGCGTGTCTGTATCGCAGCCTGGGAGGCCGGGCGTTGGGGGAGTCTGCCAAGTGACTGGCCTCCATTTATAGCTAACTGAGAAACTGCGTCGAAGCTTTCGGGAGCCTCTTACAGGGAATGGTTGCAGTTGGGAATTGGAGACTGTGCTGGCAAACGTCAGCAGCTCCTCTCCCTCGGAGGGCTCTTGGTGTGCCGACTCCTAACAGCCAGCACGGTCCCCAGCTCGTGAACGGTCCCATTGCGAGCCGGTCTCGTCCGTGAAAGAGCCACGTGAGGCTGAGCTCCAACAGTCGGGCTCCACACCTGGAGCCTTTGGGACAGGGCAGTCCTGAGCCGATGTGCCCACCAGGGGACGCGACCAAAGTTTACGTACCACAGGAAAGCGCAATCAAGGCCTCGTGTTCTCTCCATGAAAGGAACGTGAGCTTGAAGGGTGATGCGTCAGCGTGCACCGTGAACAGCTCGCTGGTACGCCTGTCTTTGCCCCCTCTCACGGTCTCACGCACCCGGGCTCAGTTCCGTGCAGGAACGCTGAGTGGGAGCGCCAGCCTCGCTGCTGGACTCTAAAGCCTTCCACCCCCTAATGGCAGGTTGTGTGTGTCTCTCACGTGGGGGGAGGAATGAGGTCGCCCACAGAGGTTCTGCCATGAAAGATCTAAAGACGCACGCTGCTGAGGAGCTTGTTCCTCATGGAGCGTCCCCGAAGGCCAGAAGAATGCCGACGGTCTCTTTCAAAGCTGCCGGACGCTCTGCCGTTCTAGGCCTGAGATACGGACCCTGTGACAGCACCGTAACCCCGCGAGATTCAGGAGACATCGCCAGTGCGAGTGGCAATCCGGAAGGAAGAGCCTCCAAGGCGGAGTGTCCTTTCCTGTACAAAACGGCGCCCAAGTGGCTGAGGCAGGGAGCATTTTCCTTCACAGAACCGGCATCCTCGTACGCCTGTGGGTTGCTCTAAAGAAACGACACTGTGAGCAACCTCTTCGAAAAGGCCTTCGCAAGCGACTTGGAGACAACAGCAGCGCAGTGGAGGCACAGACCGTTATCCTAGAGAGCAGCACAGTGTCTCTAGCAGCGATCGCTTCCCGGAGGATACTTAAGCCACACCGAGATTCCAGCAGGGAGTTTTGCCTTATAGCAGTACAACTCACTCAAGAAAGAGGGATGAGGTGTAGGGCTAATCTACGTGCGCTCACGCTCTGTGTCCCCGAGAAGGTTTCACGGAGCAGAAGGCATCACCGACCGCTACCACGTGTGTGCACCAAAGAAGCCCTGTGCCGTGGGTGTTCTCAGGCCGACAGCGAAGACCTAGGTGTGTGCTGCACCTGCGCTCGGTGGTTCACACGTTGCGTGACCCCTGTGCCTTTGGAAGATGTTCAGAGCGGGTGGCACCTGCGTGCTGCGAGCGCAAGAGGTGTAGAGTGTAGAGGCCTTTCACACTGGAGGAAGGGCTTGCGTCTCGTGGAGAGAACGTGTACGTCGCCCGGGAGATGGAGGCGCGCTCTTGACACCATTTCCTCTGCCCGTTTAAAACACAAGTGTTTGTACTCGATCTGGGCTGCCTGGTGAAACGCTTGGCAGTCCGCATCACCCTGAGCACCTCTCCTGAAGTTTGATTCGTAGCTGGGTGAACTCGGGCTTCAGAGGCTTAGATGAGACCAAACGTGTTCAGCTTGTGGCGAAAGCCTTTGACCAGAGGCATATACGCTTGTGCTTGGGGCGAGGGCTAGGCAAGAACGTTTACACCCCGGGTTTTTATCTTTACCCTAAGCTGTGTCCCTTTTGGCTGCAGCAGGCGGAGAGAACCCGCGGAGAGAGAACAGCTGCGAGGTGGATGCACAGAACAGTCACCTCGACACCAGCCCCGGGGTCCCAAGCAACGATCCTTCCCCGGAGGGTACTTAACCCACCCCGGGATTCAAGCAGGGAGTTCGCCTTGTCCAACTCGCACAGGAGACTGGCATGAATTGTAGGGCTCATCTACTTGCGTTCACACTACGTGGCCCGGAGAAGTTCTCACGGAGCCGAATGCAGCACCCTTCCTCCACCACGTGTGTACACAAAGGAGCGCTGGGCAGTGGGTGTTCTCAAGGCCAAGAGAGAAGCCCTTGTTCTGTGCTGCACCTGCTGGGTGGTTCAAAGGTTTTCTGACCTTCCTGCTCTGGAAGCTTTTCAGAGCTGAGGCTGCGCCTGGGCTGCGAAAGCGGAGAGGCGTAGAGGCCTTTCACACTGAAGGCGTGGGCCTGTTTCCCATGGAGAAAGTGTACGTCGCCCAACCCCCACCCCCACCCCACCCCACCCCACCCCAACCCACCCCCAGCTGGAGGCGTGCGGGTTTGACACCATTTTGTCCTGCCCATGGAAAATACAAAGAGGCGTACACGATTTGGGCTGTCTGGTGAGAGAATTTTGAAGCGGCGGCACCCTGAGTACCTTTCCCGAAGTTTGCTTCCTAGCTGGTTAAACTCGGCTTTCAGAGGCGAGATGAGAACAAACTTGCTCCGCGTGCGGCGAAGTGCCCTGATGCCCTGCCCTAAATGTTTGAGCTTCTGGCCAGCGTCACGCAAGTACTTTGACACGTAGGAGTCTCCCTTTTACTCCAAGCTGTCCCTGTTGGCTGAAGCAGTCGGCGTGTCTGTATCGCAGCCTGGGAGGCCGGGCGTTGGGGGAGTCTGCCAAGTGACTGGCCTCCATTTATAGCTAACTGAAAAACTGCGTCGAAGCTTTCGGGAGCCTCTTACAGGGAATGGTTGCAGTTGGGAATTGGAGACTGTGCTGGCAAACGTCAGCAGCTCCTCTCCCTCGGAGGGCTCTTGGTGTGCCGACTCCTAACAGCCAGCACGGTCCCCAGCTCGTGAACGGTCCCATTGCGAGCCGGTCTCGTCCGTGAAAGAGCCACGTGAGGCTGAGCTCCAACAGTCGGGCTCCACACCTGGAGCCTTTGGGACAGGGCAGTCCTGAGCCGATGTGCCCACCAGGGGACGCGACCAAAGTTTACGTACCACAGGAAAGCGCAATCAAGGCCTCGTGTTCTCTCCATGAAAGGAACGTGAGCTTGAAGGGTGATGCGTCAGCGTGCACCGTGAACAGCTCGCTGGTACGCCTGTCTTTGCCCCCTCTCACGGTCTCACGCACCCGGGCTCAGTTCCGTGCAGGAACGCTGAGTGGGAGCGCCAGCCTCGCTGCTGGACTCTAAAGCCTTCCACCCCCTAATGGCAGGTTGTGTGTGTCTCTCACGTGGGGGGAGGAATGAGGTCGCCCACAGAGGTTCTGCCATGAAAGATCTAAAGACGCACGCTGCTGAGGAGCTTGTTCCTCATGGAGCGTCCCCGAAGGCCAGAAGAATGCCGACGGTCTCTTTCAAAGCTGCCGGACGCTCTGCCGTTCTAGGCCTGAGATACGGACCCTGTGACGGCACCGTAACCCCGCGAGATTCAGGAGACATCGCCAGTGCGAGTGGCAATCCGGAAGGAAGAGCCTCCAAGGCGGAGTGTCCTTTCCTGTACAAAACGGCGCCCAAGTGGCTGAGGCAGGGAGCATTTTCCTTCACAGAACCGGCATCCTCGTATGCCTGTGGGTTGCTCTAAAGAAACGACACTGTGAGCAACCTCTTCGAAAAGGCCTTCGCAAGCGACTTGGAGACAACAGCAGCGCAGTGGAGGCACAGACCGTTATCCTAGAGAGCAGCACAGTGTCTCTAGCAGCGATCGCTTCCCGGAGGATACTTAAGCCACACCGAGATTCCAGCAGGGAGTTTTGCCTTATAGCAGTACAACTCACTCAAGAAAGAGGGATGAGGTGTAGGGCTAATCTACGTGCGCTCACGCTCTGTGTCCCCGAGAAGGTTTCACGGAGCAGAAGGCATCACCGACCGCTACCACGTGTGTGCACCAAAGAAGCCCTGTGCCGTGGGTGTTCTCAGGCCGACAGCGAAGACCTAGGTGTGTGCTGCACCCGCGCTCGGTGGTTCACACGTTGCGTGACCCCTGTGCCTTTGGAAGATGTTCAGAGCGGGTGGCACCTGCGTGCTGCGAGCGCAAGAGGTGTAGAGTGTAGAGGCCTTTCACACTGGAGGAAGGGCTTGCGTCTCGTGGAGAGAACGTGTACGTCGCCCGGGAGATGGAGGCGCGCTCTTGACACCATTTCCTCTGCCCGTTTAAAACACAAGTGTTTGTACTCGATCTGGGCTGCCTGGTGAAACGCTTGGCAGTCCGCATCACCCTGAGCACCTCTCCTGAAGTTTGATTCATAGCTGGGTGAACTCGGGCTTCAGAGGCTTAGATGAGACCAAACGTGTTCAGCTTGTGGCGAAAGCCTTTGACCAGAGGCATATACGCTTGTGCTTGGGGCGAGGGCTAGGCAAGAACGTTTACACCCCGGGTTTTTATCTTTACCCTAAGCTGTGTCCCTTTTGGCTGCAGCAGGCGGAGAGAACCCGCGGAGAGAGAACAGCTGCGAGGTGGATGCACAGAACAGTCACCTCGACACCAGCCCCGGGGTCCCAAGCAACGATCCTTCCCCGGAGGGTACTTAACCCACCCCGGGATTCAAGCAGGGAGTTCGCCTTGTCCAACTCGCACAGGAGACTGGCATGAGATGTAGGGCTCATCTACTTGCGTTCACACTACGTGGCCCGGAGAAGTTCTCACGGAGCCGAATGCAGCACCCTTCCTCCACCACGTGTGTACACAAAGGAGCGCTGGGCAGTGGGTGTTCTCAAGGCCAAGAGAGAAGCCCTTGTTCTGTGCTGCACCTGCTGGGTGGTTCAAAGGTTTTCTGACCTTCCTGCTCTGGAAGCTTTTCAGAGCTGAGGCTGCGCCTGGGCTGCGAAAGCGGAGAGGCGTAGAGGCCTTTCACACTGAAGGCGTGGGCCTGTTTCCCATGGAGAAAGTGTACGTCGCCCAACCCCCACCCCCACCCCACCCCACCCCACCCCAACCCACCCCCAGCTGGAGGCGTGCGGGTTTGACACCATTTTGTCCTGCCCATGGAAAATACAAAGAGGCGTACACGATTTGGGCTGTCTGGTGAGAGAATTTTGAAGCGGCGGCACCCTGAGTACCTTTCCCGAAGTTTGCTTCCTAGCTGGTTAAACTCGGCTTTCAGAGGCGAGATGAGAACAAACTTGCTCCGCGTGCGGCGAAGTGCCCTGATGCCCTGCCCTAAATGTTTGAGCTTCTGGCCAGCGTCACGCAAGTACTTTGACACGTAGGAGTCTCCCTTTTACTCCAAGCTGTCCCTGTTGGCTGAAGCAGTCGGCGTGTCTGTATCGCAGCCTGGGAGGCCGGGCGTTGGGGGAGTCTGCCAAGTGACTGGCCTCCATTTATAGCTAACTGAGAAACTGCGTCGAAGCTTTCGGGAGCCTCTTACAGGGAATGGTTGCAGTTGGGAATTGGAGACTGTGCTGGCAAACGTCAGCAGCTCCTCTCCCTCGGAGGGCTCTTGGTGTGCCGACTCCTAACAGCCAGCACGGTCCCCAGCTCGTGAACGGTCCCATTGCGAGCCGGTCTCGTCCGTGAAAGAGCCACGTGAGGCTGAGCTCCAACAGTCGGGCTCCACACCTGGAGCCTTTGGGACAGGGCAGTCCTGAGCCGATGTGCCCACCAGGGGACGCGACCAAAGTTTACGTACCACAGGAAAGCGCAATCAAGGCCTCGTGTTCTCTCCATGAAAGGAACGTGAGCTTGAAGGGTGATGCGTCAGCGTGCACCGTGAACAGCTCGCTGGTACGCCTGTCTTTGCCCCCTCTCACGGTCTCACGCACCCGGGCTCAGTTCCGTGCAGGAACGCTGAGTGGGAGCGCCAGCCTCGCTGCTGGACTCTAAAGCCTTCCACCCCCTAATGGCAGGTTGTGTGTGTCTCTCACGTGGGGGGAGGAATGAGGTCGCCCACAGAGGTTCTGCCATGAAAGATCTAAAGACGCACGCTGCTGAGGAGCTTGTTCCTCATGGAGCGTCCCCGAAGGCCAGAAGAATGCCGACGGTCTCTTTCAAAGCTGCCGGACGCTCTGCCGTTCTAGGCCTGAGATACGGACCCTGTGACGGCACCGTAACCCCGCGAGATTCAGGAGACATCGCCAGTGCGAGTGGCAATCCGGAAGGAAGAGCCTCCAAGGCGGAGTGTCCTTTCCTGTACAAAACGGCGCCCAAGTGGCTGAGGCAGGGAGCATTTTCCTTCACAGAACCGGCATCCTCGTATGCCTGTGGGTTGCTCTAAAGAAACGACACTGTGAGCAACCTCTTCGAAAAGGCCTTCGCAAGCGACTTGGAGACAACAGCAGCGCAGTGGAGGCACAGACCGTTATCCTAGAGAGCAGCACAGTGTCTCTAGCAGCGATCGCTTCCCGGAGGATACTTAAGCCACACCGAGATTCCAGCAGGGAGTTTTGCCTTATAGCAGTACAACTCACTCAAGAAAGAGGGATGAGGTGTAGGGCTAATCTACGTGCGCTCACGCTCTGTGTCCCCGAGAAGGTTTCACGGAGCAGAAGGCATCACCGACCGCTACCACGTGTGTGCACCAAAGAAGCCCTGTGCCGTGGGTGTTCTCAGGCCGACAGCGAAGACCTAGGTGTGTGCTGCACCCGCGCTCGGTGGTTCACACGTTGCGTGACCCCTGTGCCTTTGGAAGATGTTCAGAGCGGGTGGCACCTGCGTGCTGCGAGCGCAAGAGGTGTAGAGTGTAGAGGCCTTTCACACTGGAGGAAGGGCTTGCGTCTCGTGGAGAGAACGTGTACGTCGCCCGGGAGATGGAGGCGCGCTCTTGACACCATTTCCTCTGCCCGTTTAAAACACAAGTGTTTGTACTCGATCTGGGCTGCCTGGTGAAACGCTTGGCAGTCCGCATCACCCTGAGCACCTCTCCTGAAGTTTGATTCATAGCTGGGTGAACTCGGGCTTCAGAGGCTTAGATGAGACCAAACGTGTTCAGCTTGTGGCGAAAGCCTTTGACCAGAGGCATATACGCTTGTGCTTGGGGCGAGGGCTAGGCAAGAACGTTTACACCCCGGGTTTTTATCTTTACCCTAAGCTGTGTCCCTTTTGGCTGCAGCAGGCGGAGAGAACCCGCGGAGAGAGAACAGCTGCGAGGTGGATGCACAGAACAGTCACCTCGACACCAGCCCCGGGGTCCCAAGCAACGATCCTTCCCCGGAGGGTACTTAACCCACCCCGGGATTCAAGCAGGGAGTTTGCCTTGTCCAACTCGCACAGGAGACTGGCATGAGATGTAGGGCTCATCTACTTGCGTTCACACTACGTGGCCCGGAGAAGTTCTCACGGAGCCGAATGCAGCACCCTTCCTCCACCACGTGTGTACACAAAGGAGCGCTGGGCAGTGGGTGTTCTCAAGGCCAAGAGAGAAGCCCTTGTTCTGTGCTGCACCTGCTGGGTGGTTCAAAGGTTTTCTGACCTTCCTGCTCTGGAAGCTTTTCAGAGCTGAGGCTGCGCCTGGGCTGCGAAAGCGGAGAGGCGTAGAGGCCTTTCACACTGAAGGCGTGGGCCTGTTTCCCATGGAGAAAGTGTACGTCGCCCAACCCCCACCCCCACCCCACCCCACCCCACCCCAACCCACCCCCAGCTGGAGGCGTGCGGGTTTGACACCATTTTGTCCTGCCCATGGAAAATACAAAGAGGCGTACACGATTTGGGCTGTCTGGTGAGAGAATTTTGAAGCGGCGGCACCCTGAGTACCTTTCCCGAAGTTTGCTTCCTAGCTGGTTAAACTCGGCTTTCAGAGGCGAGATGAGAACAAACTTGCTCCGCGTGCGGCGAAGTGCCCTGATGCCCTGCCCTAAATGTTTGAGCTTCTGGCCAGCGTCACGCAAGTACTTTGACACGTAGGAGTCTCCCTTTTACTCCAAGCTGTCCCTGTTGGCTGAAGCAGTCGGCGTGTCTGTATCGCAGCCTGGGAGGCCGGGCGTTGGGGGAGTCTGCCAAGTGACTGGCCTCCATTTATAGCTAACTGAGAAACTGCGTCGAAGCTTTCGGGAGCCTCTTACAGGGAATGGTTGCAGTTGGGAATTGGAGACTGTGCTGGCAAACGTCAGCAGCTCCTCTCCCTCGGAGGGCTCTTGGTGTGCCGACTCCTAACAGCCAGCACGGTCCCCAGCTCGTGAACGGTCCCATTGCGAGCCGGTCTCGTCCGTGAAAGAGCCACGTGAGGCTGAGCTCCAACAGTCGGGCTCCACACCTGGAGCCTTTGGGACAGGGCAGTCCTGAGCCGATGTGCCCACCAGGGGACGCGACCAAAGTTTACGTACCACAGGAAAGCGCAATCAAGGCCTCGTGTTCTCTCCATGAAAGGAACGTGAGCTTGAAGGGTGATGCGTCAGCGTGCACCGTGAACAGCTCGCTGGTACGCCTGTCTTTGCCCCCTCTCACGGTCTCACGCACCCGGGCTCAGTTCCGTGCAGGAACGCTGAGTGGGAGCGCCAGCCTCGCTGCTGGACTCTAAAGCCTTCCACCCCCTAATGGCAGGTTGTGTGTGTCTCTCACGTGGGGGGAGGAATGAGGTCGCCCACAGAGGTTCTGCCATGAAAGATCTAAAGACGCACGCTGCTGAGGAGCTTGTTCCTCATGGAGCGTCCCCGAAGGCCAGAAGAATGCCGACGGTCTCTTTCAAAGCTGCCGGACGCTCTGCCGTTCTAGGCCTGAGATACGGACCCTGTGACGGCACCGTAACCCCGCGAGATTCAGGAGACATCGCCAGTGCGAGTGGCAATCCGGAAGGAAGAGCCTCCAAGGCGGAGTGTCCTTTCCTGTACAAAACGGCACCCAAGTGGCTGAGGCAGGGAGCATTTTCCTTCACAGAACCGGCATCCTCGTATGCCTGTGGGTTGCTCTAAAGAAACGACACTGTGAGCAACCTCTTCGAAAAGGCCTTCGCAAGCGACTTGGAGACAACAGCAGCGCAGTGGAGGCACAGACCGTTATCCTAGAGAGCAGCACAGTGTCTCTAGCAGCGATCGCTTCCCGGAGGATACTTAAGCCACACCGAGATTCCAGCAGGGAGTTTTGCCTTATAGCAGTACAACTCACTCAAGAAAGAGGGATGAGGTGTAGGGCTAATCTACGTGCGCTCACGCTCTGTGTCCCCGAGAAGGTTTCACGGAGCAGAAGGCATCACCGACCGCTACCACGTGTGTGCACCAAAGAAGCCCTGTGCCGTGGGTGTTCTCAGGCCGACAGCGAAGACCTAGGTGTGTGCTGCACCCGCGCTCGGTGGTTCACACGTTGCGTGACCCCTGTGCCTTTGGAAGATGTTCAGAGCGGGTGGCACCTGCGTGCTGCGAGCGCAAGAGGTGTAGAGTGTAGAGGCCTTTCACACTGGAGGAAGGGCTTGCGTCTCGTGGAGAGAACGTGTACGTCGCCCGGGAGATGGAGGCGCGCTCTTGACACCATTTCCTCTGCCCGTTTAAAACACAAGTGTTTGTACTCGATCTGGGCTGCCTGGTGAAACGCTTGGCAGTCCGCATCACCCTGAGCACCTCTCCTGAAGTTTGATTCGTAGCTGGGTGAACTCGGGCTTCAGAGGCTTAGATGAGACCAAACGTGTTCAGCTTGTGGCGAAAGCCTTTGACCAGAGGCATATACGCTTGTGCTTGGGGCGAGGGCTAGGCAAGAACGTTTACACCCCGGGTTTTTATCTTTACCCTAAGCTGTGTCCCTTTTGGCTGCAGCAGGCGGAGAGAACCCGCGGAGAGAGAACAGCTGCGAGGTGGATGCACAGAACAGTCACCTCGACACCAGCCCCGGGGTCCCAAGCAACGATCCTTCCCCGGAGGGTACTTAACCCACCCCGGGATTCAAGCAGGGAGTTCGCCTTGTCCAACTCGCACAGGAGACTGGCATGAGATGTAGGGCTCATCTACTTGCGTTCACACTACGTGGCCCGGAGAAGTTCTCACGGAGCCGAATGCAGCACCCTTCCTCCACCACGTGTGTACACAAAGGAGCGCTGGGCAGTGGGTGTTCTCAAGGCCAAGAGAGAAGCCCTTGTTCTGTGCTGCACCTGCTGGGTGGTTCAAAGGTTTTCTGACCTTCCTGCTCTGGAAGCTTTTCAGAGCTGAGGCTGCGCCTGGGCTGCGAAAGCGGAGAGGCGTAGAGGCCTTTCACACTGAAGGCGTGGGCCTGTTTCCCATGGAGAATGTGTACGTCGCCCAACCCCCACCCCCACCCCACCCCACCCCACCCCAACCCACCCCCAGCTGGAGGCGTGCGGGTTTGACACCATTTTGTCCTGCCCATGGAAAATACAAAGAGGCGTACACGATTTGGGCTGTCTGGTGAGAGAATTTTGAAGCGGCGGCACCCTGAGTACCTTTCCCGAAGTTTGCTTCCTAGCTGGTTAAACTCGGCTTTCAGAGGCGAGATGAGAACAAACTTGCTCCGCGTGCGGCGAAGTGCCCTGATGCCCTGCCCTAAATGTTTGAGCTTCTGGCCAGCGTCACGCAAGTACTTTGACACGTAGGAGTCTCCCTTTTACTCCAAGCTGTCCCTGTTGGCTGAAGCAGTCGGCGTGTCTGTATCGCAGCCTGGGAGGCCGGGCGTTGGGGGAGTCTGCCAAGTGACTGGCCTCCATTTATAGCTAACTGAGAAACTGCGTCGAAGTTTTCGGGAGCCTCTTACAGGGAATGGTTGCAGTTGGGAATTGGAGACTGTGCTGGCAAACGTCAGCAGCTCCTCTCCCTCGGAGGGCTCTTGGTGTGCCGACTCCTAACAGCCAGCACGGTCCCCAGCTCGTGAACGGTCCCATTGTGAGCCGGTCTCGTCCGTGAAAGAGCCACGTGAGGCTGAGCTCCAACAGTCGGGCTCCACACCTGGAGCCTTTGGGACAGGGCAGTCCTGAGCCGATGTGCCCACCAGGGGACGCGACCAAAGTTTACGTACCACAGGAAAGCGCAATCAAGGCCTCGTGTTCTCTCCATGAAAGGAACGTGAGCTTGAAGGGTGATGCGTCAGCGTGCACCGTGAACAGCTCGCTGGTACGCCTGTCTTTGCCCCCTCTCACGGTCTCACGCACCCGGGCTCAGTTCCGTGCAGGAACGCTGAGTGGGAGCGCCAGCCTCGCTGCTGGACTCTAAAGCCTTCCACCCCCTAATGGCAGGTTGTGTGTGTCTCTCACGTGGGGGGAGGAATGAGGTCGCCCACAGAGGTTCTGCCATGAAAGATCTAAAGACGCACGCTGCTGAGGAGCTTGTTCCTCATGGAGCGTCCCCGAAGGCCAGAAGAATGCCGACGGTCTCTTTCAAAGCTGCCGGACGCTCTGCCGTTCTAGGCCTGAGATACGGACCCTGTGACGGCACCGTAACCCCGCGAGATTCAGGAGACATCGCCAGTGCGAGTGGCAATCCGGAAGGAAGAGCCTCCAAGGCGGAGTGTCCTTTCCTGTACAAAACGGCGCCCAAGTGGCTGAGGCAGGGAGCATTTTCCTTCACAGAACCGGCATCCTCGTATGCCTGTGGGTTGCTCTAAAGAAACGACACTGTGAGCAACCTCTTCGAAAAGGCCTTCGCAAGCGACTTGGAGACAACAGCAGCGCAGTGGAGGCACAGACCGTTATCCTAGAGAGCAGCACAGTGTCTCTAGCAGCGATCGCTTCCCGGAGGATACTTAAGCCACACCGAGATTCCAGCAGGGAGTTTTGCCTTATAGCAGTACAACTCACTCAAGAAAGAGGGATGAGGTGTAGGGCTAATCTACGTGCGCTCACGCTCTGTGTCCCCGAGAAGGTTTCACGGAGCAGAAGGCATCACCGACCGCTACCACGTGTGTGCACCAAAGAAGCCCTGTGCCGTGGGTGTTCTCAGGCCGACAGCGAAGACCTAGGTGTGTGCTGCACCCGCGCTCGGTGGTTCACACGTTGCGTGACCCCTGTGCCTTTGGAAGATGTTCAGAGCGGGTGGCACCTGCGTGCTGCGAGCGCAAGAGGTGTAGAGTGTAGAGGCCTTTCACACTGGAGGAAGGGCTTGCGTCTCGTGGAGAGAACGTGTACGTCGCCCGGGAGATGGAGGCGCGCTCTTGACACCATTTCCTCTGCCCGTTTAAAACACAAGTGTTTGTACTCGATCTGGGCTGCCTGGTGAAACGCTTGGCAGTCCGCATCACCCTGAGCACCTCTCCTGAAGTTTGATTCGTAGCTGGGTGAACTCGGGCTTCAGAGGCTTAGATGAGACCAAACGTGTTCAGCTTGTGGCGAAAGCCTTTGACCAGAGGCATATACGCTTGTGCTTGGGGCGAGGGCTAGGCAAGAACGTTTACACCCCGGGTTTTTATCTTTACCCTAAGCTGTGTCCCTTTTGGCTGCAGCAGGCGGAGAGAACCCGCGGAGAGAGAACAGCTGCGAGGTGGATGCACAGAACAGTCACCTCGACACCAGCCCCGGGGTCCCAAGCAACGATCCTTCCCCGGAGGGTACTTAACCCACCCCGGGATTCAAGCAGGGAGTTCGCCTTGTCCAACTCGCACAGGAGACTGGCATGAGATGTAGGGCTCATCTACTTGCGTTCACACTACGTGGCCCGGAGAAGTTCTCACGGAGCCGAATGCAGCACCCTTCCTCCACCACGTGTGTACACAAAGGAGCGCTGGGCAGTGGGTGTTCTCAAGGCCAAGAGAGAAGCCCTTGTTCTGTGCTGCACCTGCTGGGTGGTTCAAAGGTTTTCTGACCTTCCTGCTCTGGAAGCTTTTCAGAGCTGAGGCTGCGCCTGGGCTCCGAAAGCGGAGAGGCGTAGAGGCCTTTCACACTGAAGGCGTGGGCCTGTTTCCCATGGAGAAAGTGTACGTCGCCCAACCCCCACCCCCACCCCACCCCACCCCACCCCAACCCACCCCCAGCTGGAGGCGTGCGGGTTTGACACCATTTTGTCCTGCCCATGGAAAATACAAAGAGGCGTACACGATTTGGGCTGTCTGGTGAGAGAATTTTGAAGCGGCGGCACCCTGAGTACCTTTCCCGAAGTTTGCTTCCTAGCTGGTTAAACTCGGCTTTCAGAGGCGAGATGAGAACAAACTTGCTCCGCGTGCGGCGAAGTGCCCTGATGCCCTGCCCTAAATGTTTGAGCTTCTGGCCAGCGTCACGCAAGTACTTTGACACGTAGGAGTCTCCCTTTTACTCCAAGCTGTCCCTGTTGGCTGAAGCAGTCGGCGTGTCTGTATCGCAGCCTGGGAGGCCGGGCGTTGGGGGAGTCTGCCAAGTGACTGGCCTCCATTTATAGCTAACTGAGAAACTGCGTCGAAGCTTTCGGGAGCCTCTTACAGGGAATGGTTGCAGTTGGGAATTGGAGACTGTGCTGGCAAACGTCAGCAGCTCCTCTCCCTCGGAGGGCTCTTGGTGTGCCGACTCCTAACAGCCAGCACGGTCCCCAGCTCGTGAACGGTCCCATTGCGAGCCGGTCTCGTCCATGAAAGAGCCACGTGAGGCTGAGCTCCAACAGTCGGGCTCCACACCTGGAGCCTTTGGGACAGGGCAGTCCTGAGCCGATGTGCCCACCAGGGGACGCGACCAAAGTTTACGTACCACAGGAAAGCGCAATCAAGGCCTCGTGTTCTCTCCATGAAAGGAACGTGAGCTTGAAGGGTGATGCGTCAGCGTGCACCGTAAACAGCTTGCTGGTACGCCTGTCTTTGCCCCCTCTCACGGTCTCACGCACCCGGGCTCAGTTCCGTGCAGGAACGCTGAGTGGGAGCGCCAGCCTCGCTGCTGGACTCTAAAGCCTTCCACCCCCTAATGGCAGGTTGTGTGTGTCTCTCACGTGGGGGGAGGAATGAGGTCGCCCACAGAGGTTCTGCCATGAAAGATCTAAAGACGCACGCTGCTGAGGAGCTTGTTCCTCATGGAGCGTCCCCGAAGGCCAGAAGAATGCCGACGGTCTCTTTCAAAGCTGCCGGACGCTCTGCCGTTCTAGGCCTGAGATACGGACCCTGTGACGGCACCGTAACCCCGCGAGATTCAGGAGACATCGCCAGTGCGAGTGGCAATCCGGAAGGAAGAGCCTCCAAGGCGGAGTGTCCTTTCCTGTACAAAACGGCGCCCAAGTGGCTGAGGCAGGGAGCATTTTCCTTCACAGAACCGGCATCCTCGTATGCCTGTGGGTTGCTCTAAAGAAACGACACTGTGAGCAACCTCTTCGAAAAGGCCTTCGCAAGCGACTTGGAGACAACAGCAGCGCAGTGGAGGCACAGACCGTTATCCTAGAGAGCAGCACAGTGTCTCTAGCAGCGATCGCTTCCCGGAGGATACTTAAGCCACACCGAGATTCCAGCAGGGAGTTTTGCCTTATAGCAGTACAACTCACTCAAGAAAGAGGGATGAGGTGTAGGGCTAATCTACGTGCGCTCACGCTCTGTGTCCCCGAGAAGGTTTCACGGAGCAGAAGGCATCACCGACCGCTACCACGTGTGTGCACCAAAGAAGCCCTGTGCCGTGGGTGTTCTCAGGCCGACAGCGAAGACCTAGGTGTGTGCTGCACCCGCGCTCGGTGGTTCACACGTTGCGTGACCCCTGTGCCTTTGGAAGATGTTCAGAGCGGGTGGCACCTGCGTGCTGCGAGCGCAAGAGGTGTAGAGTGTAGAGGCCTTTCACACTGGAGGAAGGGCTTGCGTCTCGTGGAGAGAACGTGTACGTCGCCCGGGAGATGGAGGCGCGCTCTTGACACCATTTCCTCTGCCCGTTTAAAACACAAGTGTTTGTACTCGATCTGGGCTGCCTGGTGAAACGCTTGGCAGTCCGCATCACCCTGAGCACCTCTCCTGAAGTTTGATTCGTAGCTGGGTGAACTCGGGCTTCAGAGGCTTAGATGAGACCAAACGTGTTCAGCTTGTGGCGAAAGCCTTTGACCAGAGGCATATACGCTTGTGCTTGGGGCGAGGGCTAGGCAAGAACGTTTACACCCCGGGTTTTTATCTTTACCCTAAGCTGTGTCCCTTTTGGCTGCAGCAGGCGGAGAGAACCCGCGGAGAGAGAACAGCTGCGAGGTGGATGCACAGAACAGTCACCTCGACACCAGCCCCGGGGTCCCAAGCAACGATCCTTCCCCGGAGGGTACTTAACCCACCCCGGGATTCAAGCAGGGAGTTCGCCTTGTCCAACTCGCACAGGAGACTGGCATGAGATGTAGGGCTCATCTACTTGCGTTCACACTACGTGGCCCGGAGAAGTTCTCACGGAGCCGAATGCAGCACCCTTCCTCCACCACGTGTGTACACAAAGGAGCGCTGGGCAGTGGGTGTTCTCAAGGCCAAGAGAGAAGCCCTTGTTCTGTGCTGCACCTGCTGGGTGGTTCAAAGGTTTTCTGACCTTCCTGCTCTGGAAGCTTTTCAGAGCTGAGGCTGCGCCTGGGCTCCGAAAGCGGAGAGGCGTAGAGGCCTTTCACACTGAAGGCGTGGGCCTGTTTCCCGTGGAGAAAGTGTACGTCGCCCAACCCCCACCCCCACCCCACCCCACCCCACCCCAACCCACCCCCAGCTAGAGGCGTGCGGGTTTGACACCATTTTGTCCTGCCCATGGAAAATACAAAGAGGCGTACACGATTTGGGCTGTCTGGTGAGAGAATTTTGAAGCGGCGGCACCCTGAGTACCTTTCCCGAAGTTTGCTTCCTAGCTGGTTAAACTCGGCTTTCAGAGGCGAGATGAGAACAAACTTGCTCCGCGTGCGGCAAAGTGCCCTGATGCCCTGCCCTAAATGTTTGAGCTTCTGGCCAGCGTCACGCAAGTACTTTGACACGTAGGAGTCTCCCTTTTACTCCAAGCTGTCCCTGTTGGCTGAAGCAGTCGGCGTGTCTGTATCGCAGCCTGGGAGGCCGGGCGTTGGGGGAGTCTGCCAAGTGACTGGCCTCCATTTATAGCTAACTGAGAAACTGCGTCGAAGCTTTCGGGAGCCTCTTACAGGGAATGGTTGCAGTTGGGAATTGGAGACTGTGCTGGCAAACGTCAGCAGCTCCTCTCCCTCGGAGGGCTCTTGGTGTGCCGACTCCTAACAGCCAGCACGGTCCCCAGCTCGTGAACGGTCCCATTGCGAGCCGGTCTCGTCCGTGAAAGAGCCACGTGAGGCTGAGCTCCAACAGTCGGGCTCCACACCTGGAGCCTTTGGGACAGGGCAGTCCTGAGCCGATGTGCCCACCAGGGGACGCGACCAAAGTTTACGTACCACAGGAAAGCGCAATCAAGGCCTCGTGTTCTCTCCATGAAAGGAACGTGAGCTTGAAGGGTGATGCGTCAGCGTGCACCGTAAACAGCTCGCTGGTACGCCTGTCTTTGCCCCCTCTCACGGTCTCACGCACCCGGGCTCAGTTCCGTGCAGGAACGCTGAGTGGGAGCGCCAGCCTCGCTGCTGGACTCTAAAGCCTTCCACCCCCTAATGGCAGGTTGTGTGTGTCTCTCACGTGGGGGGAGGAATGAGGTCGCCCACAGAGGTTCTGCCATGAAAGATCTAAAGACGCACGCTGCTGAGGAGCTTGTTCCTCATGGAGCGTCCCCGAAGGCCAGAAGAATGCCGACGGTCTCTTTCAAAGCTGCCGGACGCTCTGCCGTTCTAGGCCTGAGATACGGACCCTGTGACGGCACCGTAACCCCGCGAGATTCAGGAGACATCGCCAGTGCGAGTGGCAATCCGGAAGGAAGAGCCTCCAAGGCGGAGTGTCCTTTCCTGTACAAAACGGCGCCCAAGTGGCTGAGGCAGGGAGCATTTTCCTTCACAGAACCGGCATCCTCGTATGCCTGTGGGTTGCTCTAAAGAAACGACACTGTGAGCAACCTCTTCGAAAAGGCCTTCGCAAGCGACTTGGAGACAACAGCAGCGCAGTGGAGGCACAGACCGTTATCCTAGAGAGCAGCACAGTGTCTCTAGCAGCGATCGCTTCCCGGAGGATACTTAAGCCACACCGAGATTCCAGCAGGGAGTTTTGCCTTATAGCAGTACAACTCACTCAAGAAAGAGGGATGAGGTGTAGGGCTAATCTACGTGCGCTCACGCTCTGTGTCCCCGAGAAGGTTTCACGGAGCAGAAGGCATCACCGACCGCTACCACGTGTGTGCACCAAAGAAGCCCTGTGCCGTGGGTGTTCTCAGGCCGACAGCGAAGACCTAGGTGTGTGCTGCACCCGCGCTCGGTGGTTCACACGTTGCGTGACCCCTGTGCCTTTGGAAGATGTTCAGAGCGGGTGGCACCTGCGTGCTGCGAGCGCAAGAGGTGTAGAGTGTAGAGGCCTTTCACACTGGAGGAAGGGCTTGCGTCTCGTGGAGAGAACGTGTACGTCGCCCGGGAGATGGAGGCGCGCTCTTGACACCATTTCCTCTGCCCGTTTAAAACACAAGTGTTTGTACTCGATCTGGGCTGCCTGGTGAAACGCTTGGCAGTCCGCATCACCCTGAGCACCTCTCCTGAAGTTTGATTCGTAGCTGGGTGAACTCGGGCTTCAGAGGCTTAGATGAGACCAAACGTGTTCAGCTTGTGGCGAAAGCCTTTGACCAGAGGCATATACGCTTGTGCTTGGGGCGAGGGCTAGGCAAGAACGTTTACACCCCGGGTTTTTATCTTTACCCTAAGCTGTGTCCCTTTTGGCTGCAGCAGGCGGAGAGAACCCGCGGAGAGAGAACAGCTGCGAGGTGGATGCACAGAACAGTCACCTCGACACCAGCCCCGGGGTCCCAAGCAACGATCCTTCCCCGGAGGGTACTTAACCCACCCCGGGATTCAAGCAGGGAGTTCGCCTTGTCCAACTCGCACAGGAGACTGGCATGAGATGTAGGGCTCATCTACTTGCGTTCACACTACGTGGCCCGGAGAAGTTCTCACGGAGCCGAATGCAGCACCCTTCCTCCACCACGTGTGTACACAAAGGAGCGCTGGGCAGTGGGTGTTCTCAAGGCCAAGAGAGAAGCCCTTGTTCTGTGCTGCACCTGCTGGGTGGTTCAAAGGTTTTCTGACCTTCCTGCTCTGGAAGCTTTTCAGAGCTGAGGCTGCGCCTGGGCTGCGAAAGCGGAGAGGCGTAGAGGCCTTTCACACTGAAGGCGTGGGCCTGTTTCCCGTGGAGAAAGTGTACGTCGCCCAACCCCCACCCCCACCCCACCCCACCCCACCCCAACCCACCCCCAGCTGGAGGCGTGCGGGTTTGACACCATTTTGTCCTGCCCATGGAAAATACAAAGAGGCGTACACGATTTGGGCTGTCTGGTGAGAGAATTTTGAAGCGGCGGCACCCTGAGTACCTTTCCCGAAGTTTGCTTCCTAGCTGGTTAAACTCGGCTTTCAGAGGCGAGATGAGAACAAACTTGCTCCGCGTGCGGCGAAGTGCCCTGATGCCCTGCCCTAAATGTTTGAGCTTCTGGCCAGCGTCACGCAAGTACTTTGACACGTAGGAGTCTCCCTTTTACTCCAAGCTGTCCCTGTTGGCTGAAGCAGTCGGCGTGTCTGTATCGCAGCCTGGGAGGCCGGGCGTTGGGGGAGTCTGCCAAGTGACTGGCCTCCATTTATAGCTAACTGAGAAACTGCGTCGAAGCTTTCGGGAGCCTCTTACAGGGAATGGTTGCAGTTGGGAATTGGAGACTGTGCTGGCAAACGTCAGCAGCTCCTCTCCCTCGGAGGGCTCTTGGTGTGCTGACTCCTAACAGCCAGCACGGTCCCCAGCTCGTGAACGGTCCCATTGCGAGCCGGTCTCGTCCGTGAAAGAGCCACGTGAGGCTGAGCTCCAACAGTCGGGCTCCACACCTGGAGCCTTTGGGACAGGGCAGTCCTGAGCCGATGTGCCCACCAGGGGACGCGACCAAAGTTTACGTACCACAGGAAAGCGCAATCAAGGCCTCGTGTTCTCTCCATGAAAGGAACGTGAGCTTGAAGGGTGATGCGTCAGCGTGCACCGTGAACAGCTCGCTGGTACGCCTGTCTTTGCCCCCTCTCACGGTCTCACGCACCCGGGCTCAGTTCCGTGCAGGAACGCTGAGTGGGAGCGCCAGCCTCGCTGCTGGACTCTAAAGCCTTCCACCCCCTAATGGCAGGTTGTGTGTGTCTCTCACGTGGGGGGAGGAATGAGGTCGCCCACAGAGGTTCTGCCATGAAAGATCTAAAGACGCACGCTGCTGAGGAGCTTGTTCCTCATGGAGCGTCCCCGAAGGCCAGAAGAATGCCGACGGTCTCTTTCAAAGCTGCCGGACGCTCTGCCGTTCTAGGCCTGAGATACGGACCCTGTGACGGCACCGTAACCCCGCGAGATTCAGGAGACATCGCCAGTGCGAGTGGCAATCCGGAAGGAAGAGCCTCCAAGGCGGAGTGTCCTTTCCTGTACAAAACGGCGCCCAAGTGGCTGAGGCAGGGAGCATTTTCCTTCACAGAACCGGCATCCTCGTATGCCTGTGGGTTGCTCTAAAGAAACGACACTGTGAGCAACCTCTTCGAAAAGGCCTTCGCAAGCGACTTGGAGACAACAGCAGCGCAGTGGAGGCACAGACCGTTATCCTAGAGAGCAGCACAGTGTCTCTAGCAGCGATCGCTTCCCGGAGGATACTTAAGCCACACCGAGATTCCAGCAGGGAGTTTTGCCTTATAGCAGTACAACTCACTCAAGAAAGAGGGATGAGGTGTAGGGTTAATCTACGTGCGCTCACGCTCTGTGTCCCCGAGAAGGTTTCACGGAGCAGAAGGCATCACCGACCGCTACCACGTGTGTGCACCAAAGAAGCCCTGTGCCGTGGGTGTTCTCAGGCCGACAGCGAAGACCTAGGTGTGTGCTGCACCCGCGCTCGGTGGTTCACACGTTGCGTGACCCCTGTGCCTTTGGAAGATGTTCAGAGCGGGTGGCACCTGCGTGCTGCGAGCGCAAGAGGTGTAGAGTGTAGAGGCCTTTCACACTGGAGGAAGGGCTTGCGTCTCGTGGAGAGAACGTGTACGTCGCCCGGGAGATGGAGGCGCGCTCTTGACACCATTTCCTCTGCCCGTTTAAAACACAAGTGTTTGTACTCGATCTGGGCTGCCTGGTGAAACGCTTGGCAGTCCGCATCACCCTGAGCACCTCTCCTGAAGTTTGATTCGTAGCTGGGTGAACTCGGGCTTCAGAGGCTTAGATGAGACCAAACGTGTTCAGCTTGTGGCGAAAGCCTTTGACCAGAGGCATATACGCTTGTGCTTGGGGCGAGGGCTAGGCAAGAACGTTTACACCCCGGGTTTTTATCTTTACCCTAAGCTGTGTCCCTTTTGGCTGCAGCAGGCGGAGAGAACCCGCGGAGAGAGAACAGCTGCGAGGTGGATGCACAGAACAGTCACCTCGACACCAGCCCCGGGGTCCCAAGCAACGATCCTTCCCCGGAGGGTACTTAACCCACCCCGGGATTCAAGCAGGGAGTTCGCCTTGTCCAACTCGCACAGGAGACTGGCATGAGATGTAGGGCTCATCTACTTGCGTTCACACTACGTGGCCCGGAGAAGTTCTCACGGAGCCGAATGCAGCACCCTTCCTCCACCACGTGTGTACACAAAGGAGCGCTGGGCAGTGGGTGTTCTCAAGGCCAAGAGAGAAGCCCTTGTTCTGTGCTGCACCTGCTGGGTGGTTCAAAGGTTTTCTGACCTTCCTGCTCTGGAAGCTTTTCAGAGCTGAGGCTGCGCCTGGGCTGCGAAAGCGGAGAGGCGTAGAGGCCTTTCACACTGAAGGCGTGGGCCTGTTTCCCGTGGAGAAAGTGTACGTCGCCCAACCCCCACCCCCACCCCACCCCACCCCACCCCAACCCACCCCCAGCTGGAGGCGTGCGGGTTTGACACCATTTTGTCCTGCCCATGGAAAATACAAAGAGGCGTACACGATTTGGGCTGTCTGGTGAGAGAATTTTGAAGCGGCGGCACCCTGAGTACCTTTCCCGAAGTTTGCTTCCTAGCTGGTTAAACTCGGCTTTCAGAGGCGAGATGAGAACAAACTTGCTCCGCGTGCGGCGAAGTGCCCTGATGCCCTGCCCTAAATGTTTGAGCTTCTGGCCAGCGTCACGCAAGTACTTTGACACGTAGGAGTCTCCCTTTTACTCCAAGCTGTCCCTGTTGGCTGAAGCAGTCGGCGTGTCTGTATCGCAGCCTGGGAGGCCGGGCGTTGGGGGAGTCTGCCAAGTGACTGGCCTCCATTTATAGCTAACTGAGAAACTGCGTCGAAGCTTTCGGGAGCCTCTTACAGGGAATGGTTGCAGTTGGGAATTGGAGACTGTGCTGGCAAACGTCAGCAGCTCCTCTCCCTCGGAGGGCTCTTGGTGTGCCGACTCCTAACAGCCAGCACGGTCCCCAGCTCGTGAACGGTCCCATTGCGAGCCGGTCTCGTCCGTGAAAGAGCCACGTGAGGCTGAGCTCCAACAGTCGGGCTCCACACCTGGAGCCTTTGGGACAGGGCAGTCCTGAGCCGATGTGCCCACCAGGGGACGCGACCAAAGTTTACGTACCACAGGAAAGCGCAATCAAGGCCTCGTGTTCTCTCCATGAAAGGAACGTGAGCTTGAAGGGTGATGCGTCAGCGTGCACCGTGAACAGCTCGCTGGTACGCCTGTCTTTGCCCCCTCTCACGGTCTCACGCACCCGGGCTCAGTTCCGTGCAGGAACGCTGAGTGGGAGCGCCAGCCTCGCTGCTGGACTCTAAAGCCTTCCACCCCCTAATGGCAGGTTGTGTGTGTCTCTCACGTGGGGGGAGGAATGAGGTCGCCCACAGAGGTTCTGCCATGAAAGATCTAAAGACGCACGCTGCTGAGGAGCTTGTTCCTCATGGAGCGTCCCCGAAGGCCAGAAGAATGCCGACGGCCGACGGTCTCTTTCAAAGCTGCCGGATGCTCTGCCGTTCTAGGCCTGAGATACGGACCCTGTGACGGCACCGTAACCCCGCGAGATTCAGGAGACATCGCCAGTGCGAGTGGCAATCCGGAAGGAAGAGCCTCCAAGGCGGAGTGTCCTTTCCTGTACAAAACGGCGCCCAAGTGGCTGAGGCAGGGAGCATTTTCCTTCACAGAACCGGCATCCTCGTATGCCTGTGGGTTGCTCTAAAGAAACGACACTGTGAGCAACCTCTTCGAAAAGGCCTTCGCAAGCGACTTGGAGACAACAGCAGCGCAGTGGAGGCACAGACCGTTATCCTAGAGAGCAGCACAGTGTCTCTAGCAGCGATCGCTTCCCGGAGGATACTTAAGCCACACCGAGATTCCAGCAGGGAGTTTTGCCTTATAGCAGTACAACTCACTCAAGAAAGAGGGATGAGGTGTAGGGCTAATCTACGTGCGCTCACGCTCTGTGTCCCCGAGAAGGTTTCACGGAGCAGAAGGCATCACCGACCGCTACCACGTGTGTGCACCAAAGAAGCCCTGTGCCGTGGGTGTTCTCAGGCCGACAGCGAAGACCTAGGTGTGTGCTGCACCCGCGCTCGGTGGTTCACACGTTGCGTGACCCCTGTGCCTTTGGAAGATGTTCAGAGCGGGTGGCACCTGCGTGCTGCGAGCGCAAGAGGTGTAGAGTGTAGAGGCCTTTCACACTGGAGGAAGGGCTTGCGTCTCGTGGAGAGAACGTGTACGTCGCCCGGGAGATGGAGGCGCGCTCTTGACACCATTTCCTCTGCCCGTTTAAAACACAAGTGTTTGTACTCGATCTGGGCTGCCTGGTGAAACGCTTGGCAGTCCGCATCACCCTGAGCACCTCTCCTGAAGTTTGATTCGTAGCTGGGTGAACTCGGGCTTCAGAGGCTTAGATGAGACCAAACGTGTTCAGCTTGTGGCAAAAGCCTTTGACCAGAGGCATATACGCTTGTGCTTGGGGCGAGGGCTAGGCAAGAACGTTTACACCCCGGGTTTTTATCTTTACCCTAAGCTGTGTCCCTTTTGGCTGCAGCAGGCGGAGAGAACCCGCGGAGAGAGAACAGCTGCGAGGTGGATGCACAGAACAGTCACCTCGACACCAGCCCCGGGGTCCCAAGCAATGATCCTTCCCCGGAGGGTACTTAACCCACCCCGGGATTCAAGCAGGGAGTTCGCCTTGTCCAACTCGCACAGGAGACTGGCATGAGATGTAGGGCTCATCTACTTGCGTTCACACTACGTGGCCCGGAGAAGTTCTCACGGAGCCGAATGC